>NW_015150993.1:84281-88451 GCF_000732505.1 Cyprinodon variegatus | reverse complement strand
GCTACAGAGCCATCGTCTCATGCTGAATGATTAACCTGGACGGTACTCCCAGCCACTCTCGAGTCTCCCACGTTAAAAATTCCTCTTGCGGAGTTGTGACCTGTGGTTACATCTCTGTTTTGCTCTTCCAGAAACTCTTCCCCTTTCCAGACCAATTCACTCATTAACTTTTTCATTATTTTTTTTTTCTTTTCAGATAACTGGGGGGATTACCAGAATGATTGTGCATTTTTCAAAAAGTTACCTCCAATCATGTCATTTATTAACCCATTAATGCAGTAATGCATGTTGCCAACACACTAGAGTGCTTGCTACATAGCTGTGGTTTTATTAATTATGCATTCTATTATGCATACCAACATCCACGATAATGTGATGACTCAATATATGTCACGCGATGAGCGGTTTGCTTGAAACGAACTACAAGAAAACTTTCACTTACAGCTCATGTATTCTTAGCCGTTGTTGAAAACTGAGATGCAGATGTTGCTTACCCTCAAATTCAGCCGTGCAAGAAGATTTATATCCATTAAAATTCAAAATTAAGTACTTTTAGCCTATATAGCATTATCTACATTATCAGGAATGCACCTGAATGTCAGCAGCCCCAAAATTTGCACGCAAAACAATAATCCCCTTTTCAGTTATATAACCGTAGAGGTTTCCGGATGCAATAGACTTCATAACAGGTTACTTTAGGTCCCTTTTGATATTTCAAAGAGAGGTACATGATTACAAACACTCTTGGTGGTATTATAGTTGAACTTTAATGATAAAATACTGTATTAATGAGTTCATTGATGCTTTAACATGCACACAATAACATGCAGTTTAGGATCACTTGGTGCATCCAACATTTTAACATTACTATTTAGGAGTTATTATTACTTCAACTTGGTATTTATAAAGCAATAATAAGGAGTAATTCTTTATTTCAGATAAAAAGAGCTAAAAAAAAAGGTGATGTTAAAACTACATAAGTATAGTATAAGTATAATTTTAGAAAAGAATAAGGTGTGGCATCACACACCATGTCTCTGTGTTGTCTTCCGGCTGCAAGTTTAAAAGCTGTGGTTGGCTCAGTATACATGTATGTCAATGTAAGTAGCTTACGGTTTGGCCCCTCCATGCCCAGAAAAAAGGAAACTGAGTTATAAGTTTTGGTCTACAGATGAAGCTGCCACTCTGAGTCCCTGAGCAAGACCCTTAACCCCACACTGCTCCCAGAGCGCCACACAATGGCAGCCCACTGCTCTGCAAGGGGATGGGTTAAATGCACAGAGAGTGAATTTCATTGCTTTGTACTTGTGACAGTGTAATGACAATAAAGTTGAATTCTCCTTTTTCTACAATAATGGATTAATGCAATTAATTGTTTCAGGCCTAAACACCACTACTTCTTTTAAAGTCCACCTGCGCAAATGCAATTTGTTTTTCATTAAAGTACATTGAGCTATCACGAACCCCAGAGTATTTATACAGATCACAAAGTTCTGTATTTTGACCTTTAATAACATTTGTCCTAAATGCAATTTGGTTGTGTCCTATATTCCCTCACAGGCAATTTGTGTATAACCTCTAATTTAGCATCTGTGACACAGTACATTCTAATCTGATAAACCACAATTTTGTTGGGGGGGGTCCAAACACAGTGCCTTTAAAATATTTTAATGTAAAAAAGCCATGAAAATTATGTAAAGATTGCAAAACTTTCTTGGTACATGCATGAATATAGGAAGCGTGTCAATGGTTAGTCACGTTTGAATCACTTTTCCTTCCCAGTATGTGGACGTCCTGAACAACATGCCAATAACATCCCACCAACTTTTGCATTTGTAATGCACTTTATATTTATACAAATCCTTAAGTGCTACATATTAAATCAGGTAAGTGCTAAATAAAAACACACGAAAATAAGAAAGAAGTAAAAAATAAATAAAATGAACAAAGACAATAGGTCAAAGGGCAGGATTTCAATTTAAACATCTCCTAAAAAGGTGGGTTTTAAGGCCACATTCAAAAGCATCCAGTCTGTGGGGTCCTCATGTGGTTCTGGGAGAGCATTCAACAGCCTGGGAGCAGCTGAGCAGAAAGCCTAGCTCATCATACGTCCTCCTCAACATACCTATGGCCGCCCAACCCTACAGCTAGCTTTCACTGTTTAAAGTGTTCATATTAACATTACCCTTCCACTTGCTTCTGTTATGTAATCAGAATAAAAACCCACCCCTGCATTTATGCATAATTCTAATCCACTCATGTAGTGTTTAACACTGAATAACGCCATCATTAAGATGAATATGAGTTTTAATTTTAGCTTTTTTATTTATATTTAAAAAATGTTTGAATAGTTTTACAGCTTCTGGTTTATTCTGAAAAAAACAAAAAAATCATCATTCATTTCATCCCAACTGGAAGCTTAAACCCACGTGTTTGCCAGGAAAAATAAACACAGCATTCAACATTTCCAGTGTTTTACCTGCAGTTTTACTTTGGTATGCATTTTTTCCACTGCTAAAAAGAAAATGAACGGCTCAGTTGGCAGCTGATACCCGGTACCCTCCCTCTGAGTTTTTAACAGCAGCTTTTCTCACATCACCCACATCCTCTTAATATTTTTAAACATTGCTGCAAAACTACACAGTTTGATCTCATAATTTCAGATACACTTCAAAGTAATATGTATAGATGACATTTAAAAGGAAAAAATATACAGTCCAGGTTATCAAGAAGATCAAACTGCTCTTAAGTTGCTAATATTAGTTAAACAATGCAAGCCAGTTAAAAAGCAAGCATACACTGGACTAATTCCCATAGTCTACAATCTGAATTAATGTGTGTGCACAGTTGTGCATCTATGTGTCACCCTGTGGTGCACTGGTGACCTGTCCAGGGTGCATCCACCTTTCGCCCATACACTGCTGGGTATAGGTACCAGCCCACTTGATGGATGAGCAGCAGAAGAGAGGGCGAATTATGTAATTGTGGATCAAATAACACAAAATAAAGTTTTCATGATTGATCATTTTATAAGCCTTTAAAAATTTACTCACCGGGTAGTTTTGCTTTTCACAGTCCCTGCTACAGAGTGACACTCTAGAAAGCACCAACTCTGGGTGTTAAAGCAATAGGAAGTATAAAAACCTCAAGAGGAAGAAAAAAAGTCAGAGTGAAGCCAATAGTGAAACACATCTTAAAAGAAAGTAGAACTTTTCATACAAATTTAATTCTAGATAAAAAGAAAAAAAAATCCAAGATGTGGACAGAATGTTACGCACAAGTTCCAGGTAAATTTAACACAAATTCTACTTCCTGTTTATGCTTTTTGATCCTCTGTGAAGGATCTCCAGCTCAACCAACTTCTCTCTGCACCAAAGTCACAAGGGAGACAAAGATCAATTTACAAACGGATTTTATCCAACAGAATAGACCGTTCTTTGTTTACATCAACTTCTGCTGGAGCCAGTGTTTAAATGTTCATCCACTGTCTGAAAGCTGTACTAAACGAAATGTGTAGACATTGTCTAAGGGCAAGTCTAGTCTTTTAAGCGGTGAATTAACAGGCCTGAATTATTGTTACCGGCTTGTGATTGAAGAGCTGATAAATTCCTAACACCACAAGAACCTACTGACGTCAGAACACATACACCAGGCAAAGGTGTTAATTACTTCGCAACTTTTATGCTAGATCATAAGCATTCTGCTGTTTGCTATCTCTGTTTTCAGACTAACTTATTTGCATCCGAAGCTGTTGAAAACACTGACGTTGAAACTTCTCTTTTATGCTGTTTTGCTGTATATGCTTTGACTCACAAAAGAGGTATTGCAACATTCCATTTGTTGGCTGCCATGCTTCTCTGTATACAAGACATGCCTAGACTTCTGCACTCAAAATACCTGGACACCTGCATATGCATCAGTTATTTATGAATGGCCTCTTCTTCCACACAATAAACAAAATAAAAAGCATTTTAGTGAGAGAAATGAAGATAATAATCAGGTATATGGCTTTAAAGCTACAGCGCTTCTCCCCCCCAACAGTACGGCGAGCGTTACGGGACAAAATGTCTTCCACGACGTCCGCATCACCTACCTTCTCAAGTGATAAGGTTTGTTTACATAGAAGATTTTACAGATAGTATTCTCAGGCATAATACTGCCATCTACTGT
>NW_015150993.1:65232-82478 GCF_000732505.1 Cyprinodon variegatus | reverse complement strand
TTGTGTTCCAGTTATATTTATTGTGTTTTAGTTCTTAGATATTTCTTGTTTGCCCTCTTGTCTCAGTCTCCTTTTTACTAGCTCCCTTCTTGCCTCTGTTCACACCTGCTCCTAATCTGCTAATTAGCCTGGTCTTTGTTTCTCTCTCCCATTTATTCTCCTCCTGTTCAGTCACTCTTGGCTGGTTTGTCATCATTTATTTGCCCCCTTGTTGTAAGTATTCCTGGTCTTCAGTATTTTGGGATTTTTGTGGATTTATGTTTTTGGATTTTTGCTTTTGTTACCCTTTTTGTTATTAAACCTTCAAGTAACCACCTCAAGCTGCATTTGGGTCCTGTCAAACCTTCACCCCATTGTGAAATACTGCTTAAATACCAATTTTAACAAATACAAATAAAATAGATATCAAATCATGACCTTTAAAAGAAGGTATTAAAAAGTCATTATTATAATGAAGCCTAGGCGGAAGTTCAAATGAAGACACTGCTTACTCACCTTCTTCCACCTCTGAAACAGGCCAATCAGCTTTGAACCACACCCCCATAAAACCCCAATCAGCATCCAGAGTTCATCTTAAAAGATCCCCACATCTACAACTCAGTCTGCTAACCAAAGCGCAGGCATTGGTTGCGCTACGCCTGACTTCGTTTCAGATGACTCCAATTTAACCCGCCTCCAGCCCCTTCTCCACCATCATAGCTAAAGCTTCATCAGAGAGTCATACCTCCCAGACTCTTACTGCGTTCCCTGTCTCATCTTAACCAGTCTGGCAGGAGACCACCAGGTTGAGCCTGGTTCTGTCAGAGGTTTCTTCCCAAAGGGGATTTTTGGTCTCTCCACTGTTGCATCATGCTTGCTCATCATGAAAAGGTTCATGTAACCTGTCTTATCAAAGCTGGAGTTCCATCTTTCAGGTCCCTGAATGAAGCACTAGTATCAGCTCACGCAATCCACTGGAGGGAATACAGGGCCATACAGCTGAGGCACACCGTCTCGCCAACTAGAAGTCTATGGATTGACTTCATCTATCTCCACTCTACAACCAGTTTCAGGCCTGGAGGGAAACATCCCTGTTCTTTACTCCTGTTCATGCATATCAAAAAATCTGAGTGCCAAAGGCTAAAGCAACCATATAAATAAAATTATTTTGTCTTTTTCATTCCGTGTGAATTTTTCAGATTGAACTAGTATTTAACGANGCTACAGAGCCATCGTCTCATGCTGAATGATTAACCTGGACGGTACTCCCAGCCACTCTCGAGTCTCCCACGTTAAAAATTCCTCTTGCGGAGTTGTGACCTGTGGTTACATCTCTGTTTTGCTCTTCCAGAAACTCTTCCCCTTTCCAGACCAATTCACTCATTAACTTTTTCATTATTTTTTTTTTCTTTTCAGATAACTGGGGGGATTACCAGAATGATTGTGCATTTTTCAAAAAGTTACCTCCAATCATGTCATTTATTAACCCATTAATGCAGTAATGCATGTTGCCAACACACTAGAGTGCTTGCTACATAGCTGTGGTTTTATTAATTATGCATTCTATTATGCATACCAACATCCACGATAATGTGATGACTCAATATATGTCACGCGATGAGCGGTTTGCTTGAAACGAACTACAAGAAAACTTTCACTTACAGCTCATGTATTCTTAGCCGTTGTTGAAAACTGAGATGCAGATGTTGCTTACCCTCAAATTCAGCCGTGCAAGAAGATTTATATCCATTAAAATTCAAAATTAAGTACTTTTAGCCTATATAGCATTATCTACATTATCAGGAATGCACCTGAATGTCAGCAGCCCCAAAATTTGCACGCAAAACAATAATCCCCTTTTCAGTTATATAACCGTAGAGGTTTCCGGATGCAATAGACTTCATAACAGGTTACTTTAGGTCCCTTTTGATATTTCAAAGAGAGGTACATGATTACAAACACTCTTGGTGGTATTATAGTTGAACTTTAATGATAAAATACTGTATTAATGAGTTCATTGATGCTTTAACATGCACACAATAACATGCAGTTTAGGATCACTTGGTGCATCCAACATTTTAACATTACTATTTAGGAGTTATTATTACTTCAACTTGGTATTTATAAAGCAATAATAAGGAGTAATTCTTTATTTCAGATAAAAAGAGCTAAAAAAAAAGGTGATGTTAAAACTACATAAGTATAGTATAAGTATAATTTTAGAAAAGAATAAGGTGTGGCATCACACACCATGTCTCTGTGTTGTCTTCCGGCTGCAAGTTTAAAAGCTGTGGTTGGCTCAGTATACATGTATGTCAATGTAAGTAGCTTACGGTTTGGCCCCTCCATGCCCAGAAAAAAGGAAACTGAGTTATAAGTTTTGGTCTACAGATGAAGCTGCCACTCTGAGTCCCTGAGCAAGACCCTTAACCCCACACTGCTCCCAGAGCGCCACACAATGGCAGCCCACTGCTCTGCAAGGGGATGGGTTAAATGCACAGAGAGTGAATTTCATTGCTTTGTACTTGTGACAGTGTAATGACAATAAAGTTGAATTCTCCTTTTTCTACAATAATGGATTAATGCAATTAATTGTTTCAGGCCTAAACACCACTACTTCTTTTAAAGTCCACCTGCGCAAATGCAATTTGTTTTTCATTAAAGTACATTGAGCTATCACGAACCCCAGAGTATTTATACAGATCACAAAGTTCTGTATTTTGACCTTTAATAACATTTGTCCTAAATGCAATTTGGTTGTGTCCTATATTCCCTCACAGGCAATTTGTGTATAACCTCTAATTTAGCATCTGTGACACAGTACATTCTAATCTGATAAACCACAATTTTGTTGGGGGGGGGTCCAAACACAGTGCCTTTAAAATATTTTAATGTAAAAAAGCCATGAAAATTATGTAAAGATTGCAAAACTTTCTTGGTACATGCATGAATATAGGAAGCGTGTCAATGGTTAGTCACGTTTGAATCACTTTTCCTTCCCAGTATGTGGACGTCCTGAACAACATGCCAATAACATCCCACCAACTTTTGCATTTGTAATGCACTTTATATTTATACAAATCCTTAAGTGCTACATATTAAATCAGGTAAGTGCTAAATAAAAACACACGAAAATAAGAAAGAAGTAAAAAATAAATAAAATGAACAAAGACAATAGGTCAAAGGGCAGGATTTCAATTTAAACATCTCCTAAAAAGGTGGGTTTTAAGGCCACATTCAAAAGCATCCAGTCTGTGGGGTCCTCATGTGGTTCTGGGAGAGCATTCAACAGCCTGGGAGCAGCTGAGCAGAAAGCCTAGCTCATCATACGTCCTCCTCAACATACCTATGGCCGCCCAACCCTACAGCTAGCTTTCACTGTTTAAAGTGTTCATATTAACATTACCCTTCCACTTGCTTCTGTTATGTAATCAGAATAAAAACCCACCCCTGCATTTATGCATAATTCTAATCCACTCATGTAGTGTTTAACACTGAATAACGCCATCATTAAGATGAATATGAGTTTTAATTTTAGCTTTTTTATTTATATTTAAAAAATGTTTGAATAGTTTTACAGCTTCTGGTTTATTCTGAAAAAAACAAAAAAATCATCATTCATTTCATCCCAACTGGAAGCTTAAACCCACGTGTTTGCCAGGAAAATTAAAGCATTCAACATTTCCAGTGTTTTACCTGCAGTTTTACTTTGGTATGCATTTTTTCCACTGCTAAAAAGAAAATGAACGGCTCAGTTGGCAGCTGATACCCGGTACCCTCCCTCTGAGTTTTTAACAGCAGCTTTTCTCACATCACCCACATCCTCTTAATATTTTTAAACATTGCTGCAAAACTACACAGTTTGATCTCATAATTTCAGATACACTTCAAAGTAATATGTATAGATGACATTTAAAAGGAAAAAATATACAGTCCAGGTTATCAAGAAGATCAAACTGCTCTTAAGTTGCTAATATTAGTTAAACAATGCAAGCCAGTTAAAAAGCAAGCATACACTGGACTAATTCCCATAGTCTACAATCTGAATTAATGTGTGTGCACAGTTGTGCATCTATGTGTCACCCTGTGGTGCACTGGTGACCTGTCCAGGGTGCATCCACCTTTCGCCCATACACTGCTGGGTATAGGTACCAGCCCACTTGATGGATGAGCAGCAGAAGAGAGGGTGAATTATGTAATTGTGGATCAAATAACACAAAATAAAGTTTGCATGATTGATCATTTTATAAGCCTTTAAAAATGTACTCACCGGGTAGTTTTGCTTTTCACAGTCCCTGCTACAGAGTGACACTCTAGAAAGCACCAACTCTGGGTGTTAAAGCAATAGGAAGTATAAAAACCTCAAGAGGAAGAAAAAAAGTCAGAGTGAAGCCAATAGTGAAACACATCTTAAAAGAAAGTAGAACTTTTCATACAAATTTAATTCTAGATAAAAAGAAAAAAAAATCCAAGATGTGGACAGAATGTTACGCACAAGTTCCAGGTAAATTTAACACAAATTCTACTTCCTGTTTATGCTTTTTGATCCTCTGTGAAGGATCTCCAGCTCAACCAACTTCTCTCTGCACCAAAGTCACAAGGGAGACAAAGATCAATTTACAAACGGATTTTATCCAACAGAATAGACCGTTCTTTGTTTACATCAACTTCTGCTGGAGCCAGTGTTTAAATGTTCATCCACTGTCTGAAAGCTGTACTAAACGAAATGTGTAGACATTGTCTAAGGGCAAGTCTAGTCTTTTAAGCGGTGAATTAACAGGCCTGAATTATTGTTACCGGCTTGTGATTGAAGAGCTGATAAATTCCTAACACCACAAGAACCTACTGACGTCAGAACACATACACCAGGCAAAGGTGTTAATTACTTCGCAACTTTTATGCTAGATCATAAGCATTCTGCTGTTTGCTATCTCTGTTTTCAGACTAACTTATTTGCATCCGAAGCTGTTGAAAACACTGACGTTGAAACTTCTCTTTTATGCTGTTTTGCTGTATATGCTTTGACTCACAAAAGAGGTATTGCAACATTCCATTTGTTGGCCGCCATGCTTCTCTGTATACAAGACATGCCTAGACTCCTGCACTCAAAATACCTGGACACCTGCATATGCATCAGTAATTTATGAATGGCCTCTTCTTCCATACAATAAACAATATAAAGCATTTTAGTGAGAGAAATGAAGATAATAATCAGGTATATGGCTTTAACAGCCTTAGCACAAAAAAGTAGCTAGTAGCAAGCAATACCTAGAAGGGAGCTTTGTAGCTGTGGTTCTGTTGATAGAGGGATAAGAACTTAATCAGTCACTACAAATGCAAATTGCAAGGAAATTGGACATCTGCATTTCACCCATCCCTTTGGGTGGTTAGCTTAGTTAGAGCTGCCAAGGAAGCAATCTGGGGCTAAAGGCTGATTTATACTTCGAAACCAGGTCGTCTGTGTAGGTGTTGCAGTGAACACAAGGACGTCCCCGCCCCCATTCGCGGACAGTCTGCTGCACCTCTCCCAAATTGTAGGTGACCGCAGACAATGCCGCACACAGGGGGCTGGCTTGTTTGGTTTTTATGACCGCAATTGCGGAAAAAACTCATGAAGTTTGACCAGCTAGAAGAGCGAGGTGCGCGACAACGCCGGGACCCTTTTTCCCACCAGGATCCCCGCTCTTTTTCGCCCCTCATATCCCTCCATTGTCGGATAAACACGCCCCCACTTCCTCACCACCTCTGCCTTATTTAGACCCACAGCTAGTTCTTGATTCTCTTGAAAAATGTCTGCGTCATTCTCACTGCGCCACACTGCTGTGGGGTGTATAACCAGCCCTTAAGGGTCTTGCTCAGATGCACAAAGTATTTGCTCTGCTTGAACCAAGCAACTACTCCTGTGTGTATTGTCTAGGTAAAGAAATTGTCTTAAAAAAGGGCATATTGCAAGGTGCATGTTACTCTGTGTGACAGAGATCTAACGCAGTTAAGCTGGACAGCAGTCAGCTGCTTTTTTATTGGCAGAATTTCAACTTAGTTTGTTAATGTCCCCCCAGCAGAGGTAAAACCACTATCTCAGAAGTGAGGGGAACCATTTTTCCTGTGGTTTACTTAGATGTCATCTCTCTCTATAGTGGCTAAGGAACCATATAAACACTAACCACAACAGCACAGCTCTTTCAACTAGAAACATCAAAAGTTTTAGCTTTCAAATTGTGGTTTGTAATGTTCCTCTGCCATCTTCAGGTTAAGTAGTCAGATCACTAAGTACCGTGAGAACCCTGTTCGAGAGATGTTCAAAAACATTCAGTAAGAAAATGATTGCGTCCGATTGTTCTGGGGCGACATTGTGCATGCAGATGCTAATCTCATCCAGCACAGAGGAATAAAAGTCTGATAGCTTTTTAAAGTTCTGTTTTCTTTGCAACAAAATAATCATAGCACCACTGCAACATTTAAATATGTGGCCATAGTAAGATAAGCTAAAATAAAATGATAAAATTTGGTGAGGGCGAAAAGAACAAACAACATTTAGTTGTTTGTCTTGAGTTTCACATCTTTCCGGTTTAGTAGCTGCTTTTAGAACAAGGGAATTGTTTACTCAGAAGTGTTTTTTCTGCACTGACACATCACTTCACACATTTTAAGTCTTGTCACAAGCTTTTTGCCATAAAGGCAGAAAGTTGAAGAAAAGCATATGGATATTTTTAAAGATTGGCCGATATTTCACATTAGAGGAATGATTTGACAGTCCAAAGTTTACCGGAAGTGGCAAAACATGGGAACTTTGGGAACATCCACTGAAACGCTGTAAACAGTTCAGACAGACATCAGGTTATAAGCCAGCATTAATATGCCAATATTGATACTCTGCTGTAACAATAATCCAATGTCAGACATTAGTGTGCACAACTTTTCCTGCAGTAAATGGAGCTGTAAAACTGATGAGGGACAGGTGGGCTGGTATGACTAAGAGCAGCCAGTTTTGCTCTAAGGATTATTTAAAAAACTGCTTCGAACAAGGAATGTCTGAATTTGATAGAGAAGTTATGCCAAAAATCCTAACAATTTACAGAAGAAGGAGGACATTGAAGAGACATTTTATTCTCATGTGTTTCAGTGCATCTAATATGAAACACTCGCCAAGAGAAACGTTGTCACCTGTGGATCTAAAGATGACTTGCTTACATCACAGCTGCAGATAGACCAGAGATCCCACCACAGACCCCCTCGAGTCAGTAGAGAGTCAGCGAAGCTCTAGGATGTTTTTGCCTAAAACCATCCTAGAACTTCTTTCTTATACAAAATAAAGGTACAAAAACAAGATTTGTTCACTCAACTTCTTTTAGTTACTGCCACTCATGATATTTTGCTGAACAAACCCCAAACCTCCAAGAAGCCCTGGTAACTTTGAAAAGCACTCAACCTCTAGGGAACCAACGGCCCAGTGAAGTATCTTTGACTTAAGTAAAATTAAAAAGTAGTACTCCCAAGAAATTACTCAAGTATTAGTAAAACATATTTGGTAAAAAGGCTACTGAAGCGCTAATTGTTGGATCAAGACAACCTGATTTAATATTTACAAAATATGGATTTAGGAAGACATTATGCGTAGACTATGGTATATTAAAGACTAAAATGCTTAAAAAATACAAATATATACCATTTTATGCAGGAGAGACTATTTTTCAAATCCTTCTTTTCAATTTCAAACTTGAAAATAGAGAGCTAGTAGAGCATAAAACATTTCTACTGGTAAAGTCCACTGTTTAACGCGTATTTACCTGATATCTGAAAAGCTCAAGTTACACACAGTGTTTAGAGTAGCCAGATGTTTTAATCAATAGGAGTTAAGCAACCTCAAGAAGATTTTACTTATGTAAAAGAATTTCCTTTAAGAAAAGCCACTCCTAAAATAAGTTTAATATAAGGTAACTGAGGGTAATTAACATGTTACTACCCCCTTTTGATCTTAAGACATCAGAAAGTAAAGCTTTGAGGCAAATGGAATCTAGAAAATGAAAGAAAACAAGATGGCAATGTCAACGTTTTGGAGTGGCCATCACAATGATCATGCATTTGCAATTACAGCTGAACTGTCATGATTTTGGCGCTGATGGCTGGCTTGATTGCTCATTTCCTTCACCTGTCTAGCTCTGCCCTATTCCTCATGACTCATCAGATCCACCTGTTCCAGTTTCCTATTTAGGCTGCCTGTTTCCCAGCCATCAGTGCCAGATTATTCTTGAGCCTCTGGTGTTGAGATTTCTCTAGTGTTACTATAGTGTTCTGATTGTCTGATCCTGATCTGTTTCTGTATTTGGACCTCTGAGCTCGCCACCCCTGCCTGATCTGTTTGCCTGCCTGTCTTCGGACTCCTGTCAGATTCTTCTGTGGACGGTACCTGGATCTGCCTCTTGACTTAGCCCTTTGGATTATCCTGTCTTCCTTCAACAGCTTGGATCTGGAGTTCCATCAGCTCACGCAATCCACTGGAGGGAATACAGGGCCATACAGCTCAAGCACACCGTCTCGCCAACTAGAAGTCTATGGACTGACCTACTTCATCTATCTCCACTCTACAACCAGTTTCAGGCCTGGGGGAATCCCTGTTCTTTACTCCTGTTCATACATATCAAAACATCTGAGTGCCAAAGGCTAAAGCAACCATATCAATAAAATTCTTTTGTCTTTTTTATTCCGTGTGAATTTTTCAGATTGAACTAGTATTTAACGAGGAGGAATAAAAGGTGTTTCAGAGTCACACAGTAAGAACGAAAGTTTTGTGGGGTTTTTTTACAGAGCATGTAAAATATGTGGTCACAGTCATCTCTTTTTGTCTTTGCACTTATGCGTTGTGTACATTTTGCACATATGAAAACAATGCACCACCAGGAAAAAATAAATGACATGGGGGGAGGGTAATAAAACACAAGTGTAAACATATCTTCACTGAAAAAGAGCTGATCTATCCAACCCAGATAGATTAGACAGTAATACTGTTTATACAAGCTCACTTTAGCCTATTACTAATCATGTTTATTAGCTAAGAAAGATGCACAGAAAGGTTTTATCACCAGTTTAACAAAAGATGAATGACCAAAAAAATATAACTAAAAACACTAAGCAGTATCAACCCTTCCTGTGTTTCAACACCAGGCTTGAGCAATAAAAAGACTCCCCCAGACCAGCAGCTGTTGAGAAAAAGATAGAGCTATGTGGTCCTAAATGCCTGAATTATTTATTTGGTATTTATTGTTTATTTTGAATATGCCACTGTGGTTCCTGCCTTGCACACAGCTTAAAGTGAGCAGAAATAATGAAGGCGTCTCTGCTTTTGGCTCATTATGTATGTATGTATGTTGTGACCTCAAGTCAAAAAAAGCATAGTCCAATAACCTTAATTTAATACTGAAATATTACTGTGTCCATCTGTTATTAGATATATCAAACTGAAATAACAGTTGCAAAAACCCAAATATTTAGAAATAAAAATAATTAACATTAACAGGGGTACCCAAACTTTTTCATATGACTGTATCTTTTCTGCAAAGGGAATCTAAACCTGGGAAACGTCTTCATGGAGTTTGCATGTTCTCTCTGTGGATGCATGAATTCTCTGGGTAAGCCAGCTTGTTCCCAAAGTCATAAAACATTAACCTTAGGTTAATTGGTTTTTTTGGTAATTAATGTCTGCATGCATAGTACATCTGATTTGTCCTGTGATGGACTGGAAGTGCTGTCTAATTAAAGCTGGAGAACCATCGACTTAGACCAGTTAACTCGTCGCCACGAGTAAGACTCCACAAGGTAGCATAACCCTGGGAATTTGGCCTTTCATAATACGTTAGTATTAGATATTAATGTGTTATGTGTTAAAGTGATACTAAATAGGTGAAAAATAAGAAAAGTTTGAATGTTGTATCTGCTTTAAATAGTACTGTATTTTATATTGGGGCATTCCAATGGTGACTGTGTGTCTATTAAACAATGCAAAGCAGGAATTTAACACCACCCTTTTATTTTTCCACTCAGCAGAGTGTGACTGTCTAAAGGCTGTTGAACTTTTATCTACTCTCCCTTAGAGTGGAACTGTTACTCCCCCACAGAATAATCAGCTCCATGTGTGGAGAAATCAGAATGTCTCCCTGTATTAGCTGAATGCATATCTAATACTGTGAGCAGGGCCCAAAAAATACTGCGGTCAAGAGTCAAAACTTCTAGGCGCGTTTGGCGACGTGGTCCCCCAGAGATGTTTTTAATTCCATTATTTAAATCTGGCCATTTTCACAGTCTTAAGGAGCAAAAAAAAAATCATTTTTACTTTTAAAAGACTCAGCTTTGCATTTCTACTCTCCTTTCTCCCCCACCAGACATTTCAGACATTATAAACCAGATTCTTATGTTCTCTTTCTTTTTACTGTAAGCTTCTGTCTGCAACTGCTTAGAAATGTATCACCAAAGACATTCCACTATAATTGAAATGAGTCGCTTCATATATTTAAAACAGTTCAGTATGGAGCTACAGGACTCTCAATATTCACACACATTCACATGTTACAAAGGATAAGATCCACTCATGCACAGTTTTGGCTCTTCAAATATAAAACACCTAACAGTTTAGTGATGACCAAGATCATCAACTTCCAGTCAGTTTCACTGTAATTTATTTAGTTTATGTCACAATTTAAGCAATAAATAAATTAATTAATTAAATACAGAGGACACAACATCTGTGTCCTCAATGGTAGTGGCGGCCCTGACTGTGAGTATGCAACATAAAAATGTAACAGATTCCAGAGTTTAAAAAAATAAATTGACATACCCCACAAACAGATTAGAAAAAGAGAATCATATTATATAAAAATATCTGTTATAAATGATAATACCAAACATTACAACCAAGAAATACTCCAAAAAGTGCCTTTCTAAAAGCATAAAGTGGGCTGAAAGGTACACATATCTGTTTCATGTGTTTGTTTGGAGAGGGTAAAAAGAAAATTTTAAAAGGTAATAAATCCCTAGATTCTCCAGCGTACTAAAATTATCCAAAATTCATTAACATTGATCAATAAAAAGCAGAACATCCTCTACTGTAAAACACTCTAAGCCTCACTTATGCCTTAACTAATGCTGACCGAATCATCTACAAGGCTTCATCTTACATTTCAGAATAAATGTCTATCTCTAAGACATTTGATTTTGGGAACGTCTCATATAGTGTAAAACCAATGCAATATTTTGATTAAAAAATTTTTTTTTAATTATTAAAAAGTGTGTACTACTTTAGGACTTGGATGAAGAATCATGAATAATGCTCTTCCCAAGAAATGTTCAAGATGAATGTTCAGGCTCTACCCATTAGGGAATGTGAACAATGACCACAATGTCTGGTCATTGAGGCTGGCCAGAGGATGCCTTTATGTCTTTTATCAAAAATGATAAAGTCATAAAAACGACATAGTCAAAGTTTGAGCACCAAGTTATTTGAGATGTTGTGGCGTTAAACCCTCCAATGTGGCTATTCTAAAAAAAAAAAATTAATTCAATACTTTTTCTATAAAGCATTCAAGTCTATAAAGTATATTTGTATAACATTAAATCACAAAACTCAATACTTGTTGTATTTTTAAATCCTTGTTTTGCCTATTTATCAGTATTTGCACTTATACAGTTAGCAATATTTTTAGGACCTAGTGCAACTTCATGTAAATACAAAATGGTAACTGTTGCTGTAAAATGAGCTTAAAGCTACAGTGTGTAATAATTACAGGGATATACAGTCAGAAATGTAATATATTATACATAACTATTTTATTTTATCATCATCTACGAGCTCAGCCTTTTAACCTTAATATTTGCGTTGCCTTAGAATTCGTTATTTATAATTACATAGGAGCGGGTCTCGCAGCCATGGAGGCAGACATCTTTGCGCTACGGCAGCGCAGAGCCAACAAACTAGCGATTGCGAGATCGCCCATTACGCTCGAAAGTAACTACGGCAAGTTGAGAGAGATGAACTGAGACGGTACTGAACAATAGATGGCAGTATTATGCCTGAGAATACTATCTGTAAAATTATCTATGTAAACAAACCTCATCACTTGAGAAGGTAGGTGATGTGGACGTCGTGGAAGACATTTTGTCCCGTAACGCTCGCCGTACTGTTGGGGGGGAGAAGCGGTGGGGGGGAGATGTTCATGTTGCTGCAGTCTGACCGCTAGATGTCGCTAAAAGTTACACACTGTAGCTTTAAATGAGTCTTTTTCATGTTGTGTTTCTGATCAAATTTCCTTAGTGAGCTGAAACATTTAAGTAGGACAAAAAGGTAAAATTAATCTTAAAGGATACAAATGACAGTACACAGCAATGAAAATACAGTATATGTGAGTATTTTGCCAAGAAATGTGAAGTAAACTAAATCTACTGTGTTAAAATGTCATTGAACTGGGAGGAAAGCAGAAGCGTAGCCGGATATTTTAATAAGGGTGGCCGGTCAAAAACCAATGTAAACAGAGGGGTGGCTGAAAGTGGATAGGTGCCAGAACCTCAGGGTCCATCAACACTGTTCCAGCAGGAACGAGCACAACATCCATATTTTCTAAATAAAGACAAACTCTACTTTGCTAAAGCCTTTTGATTACAAATAGATGCATATATTTAAACCTCCATCCTTTCTAAATAAAAGGTATAGTGGACAAAATGTCTGGAGCAAACATCTTTTCCATTGTCATTACTTACCTTCTTTTATTTGAAATTATTCTGCATTACATTTATATGACATTTACTAATATCTACATTAAATTGATTTTTAAGTTATTATTAAAGTCGTTATTTATCTATGCTTTCACTGAAAACTCCTTGATGACTTGCAGAGACATAATTTTCTCTTTACCCCATAAAACACAAAATTAGGGTCTTAAAAGACAATGCCTTTTGTATATATCAACTTTAATGTTAGTATTTTGATGTGCATAATTAACCAAAGCGTTTTAATTCTCAAGTAACGATTAATATATGAAAAATTAAATGTTTAATACATTTAAACATGTCGTCTGTATTAGAGGGCGAAATAATGGTTGGGGTGGCCAATGATTGGCTAAGGGTGGCCATGGCCACCCCTGGCCCCCCATCTAGCTCCGCCCCTGAAGGAAAGGACTCCCTTATGCCCCATTTGTCACTGAAGCACGTGTTAAATAGGGGGAAAACACGCACATAGTGAGAAAACGCGCAAACCCCGCACCGACAGTTGAGATGAAATAACAGAGTCAACAGCCACACAGGATGTCAGATTACAGCCACATTACTATGAAAACAAACAGCAGAACATAAGAAACGGAAAGAAAATCAGCGCAAATACATTTTAATTCACCTAAGCAAAGCTCCGCGTTACTTACTCTAAAACTTGGGAAGATGATGATGATGATGTTTGCTGGTTTTCCTCTTCAGGCTCTCGTTTTGTTCATTTGGAAATGGGCGTCAGTTGCTCAAAACTTGCTGAACATGGGAAAAAATCCGGAGAGGAAAAAAGAAAGGGAAAAAATGCAGATGTAATCTGGGCACTTCACTTAGAGATAAGAGGCTAAACAAAGGAGTGATTGCTGCAGAGTGATTTGTGTGGATTTGATGGAGAAATCAAGTCCTTTCACTTCAAATTTATAAAGAAGAGCAGACTGGCCTAAAATTATTTTTGCTCCCCAGGGGGCGCTGACAGAAGAGGATTAGGACCACTGGGGAAAAAAAAAAATTTAACAGATTTTTAAATGTTATTTCAGTTTAATATGGGAAAAAGTCTGAGATTAAAGTCAGAATTCTGACTCCTCAGAGTCAGAATTCAGACTTCTGACCTTAATCTCAGAATTCTGACTTTAATCTCAGGCTTCTGGCTTTAATCTCCGACTTCAGACCTTAATCTCAGAATTCTGACCTTAATCTCCGACTTCTGACTTTAATCTCAGAATTCTGACTTTAATCTCAGACTTCTGACCTTAATCTCAGACTTCTGACCTTAATCTCAGACTTCTGACCTTAATCTCAGAATTCTGACTTTAATCTCAGAATTCTGACTTTTTTCTCAGCTAACAAACATGTTAGCATCAAGCCATAGTCTTGTCTAGAGACTAAGCTAGCTCTCTTGTTTTAATCACCTTCTGCTCTTCCATTGAGGAAACAGCATCATGGGGGACCCCTCAGGCACATAAAAAGTCACCTAATTCCATTATTTTCCACCAATGTGTTACTGGCCCTCCAAAACAACTCATATCTTTGTAAGCAAAGCTGAGAGCTCCCACATCTCTTCCTTCATTGTGCCCTTTAAGATTAAGATCCAAAAATCCACTTTAATCTGAGATATAAATCAGCATTCTGAGAATAAAAGTCAGAATTCTGAGACTGAAATGAGAATGCTGATATTAAAGTCAGAATTCTAAAACAAAAGTCAGAATTCTGAGATTAAAGTCAGATTTATGAGAAAAGGGTCAAAATTCTGACCTCTTTCACATATTAAACTCAAATAAAATTCAAAAATCAGTTAACTTTTTTTTTTCAGTGGCCCTAATCCTCTTCCGTAGGGTCAGTGGGTCAGTAAAAGTTAACTTTAAAATGAAACAGTATTAAAAAAGAAAACACTAACTACCTGTGTAATATCTAAATCATGGGTGTAGA
Organism: Cyprinodon variegatus; assembly: GCF_000732505.1. Classification (NCBI taxonomy): domain Eukaryota; kingdom Metazoa; phylum Chordata; class Actinopteri; order Cyprinodontiformes; family Cyprinodontidae; genus Cyprinodon; species Cyprinodon variegatus. The sequence continues at coordinate 67,832 of NW_015150993.1, read as the reverse complement.
GCCACTTCATTGAATAGTGTGCACTCAGGTCAACAGGAGTCAGCAGTGGGTATATTGTAGAACAATAATCATTTTTAATAAAAACACTATTCTCTTACCTGTCTCTGTGGTGTCGTTGAACATGTAGCTTGACAAATTTAAGTCATACAGTTGTTTCCATCCCTTGTGATTGTCATAAAAACCCCTTTCTACTTCATTTAGCTGCTTTGAAATAAAATCTCTATCTTATTTGCTTTAAACGTAATGAGGTGTTTATAGGTTGAGTGAAACTATTACATTTCAAAGAGCAAACAGACAAAAAGCATGTGTATTAGTTTCTCCCATGTCATTTTGCCATGCATAACCTGCAAGGCATAAGCTTTTGCCAGATCTCCTTATCTGAAACATTCTTTCATATGAAAATAAATATTCACAAAAAAAACAGCAAATATGCAAAGTAATGACTCAAATCAACGATGAAAGAGAAGCAAATTAAACAAAAGCTATGATCAAATGAACCTGTCAAGAGGTAATCTATTCTGTACCCAATATGGAAATGAACACAACAAAAAAAGTTACTTATCTCTTTTTCTTCCTGTTTTTTTAAATAGGAAATCTACTTAAAAAAAACCACACAAATTAGGTTACCATTATATAAAGATTAAAAGATGAAACAAGCAGCACAAGGGAGGATTAAAGGGGCATGGGACAACAAGGTGATTTCACACAGGAGACATTTCCTAAGAGTATTATTATTTTTTTTTTTTCTCAGTATTAATGAAAGTTGTGTTTCTTCTTTTGACTTAAAATTAGTGTTGCACTGATACAAGTAACGGTCGGGGCCCCGATACAGAACTAAAATGGTGGTATATGTATTGGTGAGTACCAACAAATATAAAAAGTTTATTCACCTATTGTTACCCATTCCAGGTAGGAAATAAAAAGTTCCACTGGATTCACTTTGTATTCGTATTTTTCCTGCTTCACAAAGGTAGGCAGCAGCTTCACAAAGCCATGATGGCAATTATTTTACATCCAAGTAGTATGCAGATCTTCATATATATGCACACACATCAATTTCAAACAGATGGTATCGGTATGGGCCGATACTGCACAGCCAAGTATCGGGTATCGGTATCGGGGCCAAAAGATGGCATCAATGCAACACTACTTAAAAGGCAGCTTTAGAAGCAGCTTTTAAAAAAACAAAAAACTGTTATCGATAGTTTTTCTTTGAACTCCTTGTACTTAGAAAAAGTAGTACTACTTTGATTTATTTTTACTCAGAACTAAGAAGTTTTAACCTGACAACAGCCAGATGCATGTCTCGCTCCTAGGCGGAGCGAGACATGCATCTGGCTGTTGTCAGGTTAAAGAAGTTTAGCCATGCAACTAAATTATTTATATATATAAAATGTATTTGGTTTAAAGTCTGCTAAAGTACTTGAGTAATATTTTTTAACTTTATATTGATGTTCAGCTTGACTTAAAAATGCATGAATAGAAAACAATTTTTTCTTTGTTCACTTCATCTTATTGGTTTGATTACATGCTTTAATGTAGTAGAGAAATATTTGTTTATTCATTAAATAAGTACACTGATACACTGAATAAAAATGTTTTTAAGTGTTTACTAACTATTTCACTTGCTGGGATGAGTTTTGTAGATCTGTGTTGTAACTTTGTGGCCTACATTAGTATTAGGACATTAAAAGGGACTAAGATTAGGTTACTTGTTTCCTTTTCTTTGAATTCATTTTCTCGTTTAGTTACTCAAGCAGTTAAGTTGGCTGCAATAATTCCTGTTTCTGTGAACCACAAAGTGCACTATGGTGCAAGCCGTACTACAAGCTCAACTGTGAGCAGGCGGTCAAAATATTTTTGCAAGGCAGCAACAAATAGTTTTGATTTTTTTCTCAATAGAAAGGATGAAAAAGATAAAATGATTAAGTAAAGATATTAAATTGCATCAGATATAGGTATTATACCATGTATTATACTAACGATTACTTTTTGGTATTGTAAATATGTAAAGTTGATTATTTAATTTAATAAAATAATAAGATAAATATAATTTAGTGTGCATTCAGTCAGATCACATTGTCTGCAGCTATAATTTCTACAAGTTTCTTTAAATAATGACTAAAACTATCCCAGCATGCATTAGCTCACCACAGAGAAGTAAACCTAGGTTATATCTGTTAAGCATCAAATCAGGTTGTTAGCAATAAGAATTTTACGATATTAATGAGTAAAACACAAAGGAATTAGAGTGTTCGCCTACCATGGCTTTAGCAGGGTCAGCATGTTTGAGTGAAGGACTTGTTGTGTGTGGATTTTCTTTTAGTTTGACTGTTAAACAGCTTCAGTTTCAGTTCCTTAAATTAAATCTGAGAAAACATTCTCATCCTGCAGATTTCGACTGATAATGATCATAATCATTGACCGTTTTAAGGTCCCAGAGGAAAACACCTGGCAAAAAGGACACGACTCAGATGTAGTAACAGGTGAAACTCTTTTTAAAAGCTGTGGGTAAAATCTCGAAGCAGCAGGAAAGGAAGCTCAGTGATGCAGGACTTCGCTTTGCAAGCGGAGGGGGGGGCATATATATATATATATAT
>NW_015150993.1:60634-62528 GCF_000732505.1 Cyprinodon variegatus | reverse complement strand
GTCATAGACGTGGAATCATCACAGACTCGTTTCTTGAACATGACAATGAGTTCACTGTACTCAAATGGCCTCCACAGTCACCAGATCTCAATCCAATAGAGCATCTTTGGGATGTGGTGGAACGAGAGATTCGCATCATGGATGTGCAGCCGACAAATCTGCGGCAACTGTGTGATGCCATCATGTTAATATGGACCAAACTCCCTGAGGAATGCTTCCAACACCTTGTTGAATCTATTCCAGGAAGAATTGAGGCAGTTCTGAAGGCAAAAGGGGGTCCAACCCGTTACTAGCATGGGGTACCTAATAATGTGGCCGGTGAGTGTATAGCACCAGTTCACAACACATGTCATCTCAATTCACTTTACAGAGGCAATTCAACCAGATCATACAGTCAGATTGATTCAAATTTTTCTATCTAAGGAAAGCCAGTTGATTGCATCGACTCATTGACTCGAACGTAATCCCTCACACCAAGCATGCCTGTAGCGACAGTGGAGAGGAAAAACTCCCTTTTAACAAGAAGAAACCTCCAGCAGAACCAGGCAAATGTCTCCTACAATCATTAAACAGTCATAACACACATCACTGATTAAAGATCAGAAGCAGGGCTCTTACAAAAAAATAAAGAATATTTAGAACCAAATGTGCCCAGAAATACCTTTTTCTACTTTAGTAAATTGTTTAGAAAAAAGTGGCCACTCCCCCAGTTCTCTTCTGCTGTCTTGCAGAGAAAAGTGTAGCTTGGAGGAGTCGACCGTGTTAGAATTTGTTCCTCTTTTAATTTTCTGTGAACATGTTTCTGTTTAAAAAAAAAAAAAAGATCATGATCACTGTCATTGTAATGACAGTGATGATGACCATTGTGTAGTCATTATGTGGAACATGATAAATGATTAGCTGGAAGAGGTGATTCATATTTTTGACTGAAATAATGGGCTTCAGTTTGAGTATATTTAAAATAAATGCCTATTAAAACTTTATAAACCGTTTGAATCTTCTGAGAATGAGGATGAGTATTTGAATAGGTTACATTTTATAGTTGTTTATAAAGGACAACAGCTAATCTTGCATTTTTGTCATGGATATTAATGCTGACATGTCAGATAGTGAGAGAAAATGTGAAGATATGTTATGATCTCAACCACTTATGCTCCATGTTAACATTGATAACATTGAGTCATCTAAAGAGGCTTTTAAGTATTCTGAAATTAATCGTAAGCATGTATATCACTTATAAGCCATGTATGATCTTATTGTAAAATGTCTTAAAATATTAGTGTGCCGATATCAGAGCTGGATGAAAGGATTTTGTGGCTGACTACTATGCTGCTGCTAGAGAGGCCTTTATTATAAAGGAGGTTTTGTTAGATGCTTAAAAAAGCATGCATTGCATTTCATTAATGGAAATGCAATGGGGGCAGACTCTTGCAAAAAAGTTACAAAATATCCTCTTCCCTTTAAAGAGGTCAGATTCTTGAATATATCAACTAAACCACTTCCATCTGACATCGTTAGTAATCCAGAAAAAAAAAGAACATGAGCACCATCTTAACCTCTTTAACTAACTTTAATGACTTGATGCATGTTTATACACTAAGACCACTGTTATTCATGTGTATTTTTCCTAACCTAATCATATCTGTAATGTTAGTGTCTAATAGATGCCAAGGCTGGTAGGCTAAAGTACGATAGTCATCAACCTATTACTTTAGCCAGTACATTGTCTAATAACCGACTAAAGAAATTATATTTAGATACAGGGTTCCTACAGCATAAGGCAAGTTAAATTCAAGACTTTTTAAGACTTTTTAATGCCACTTGAAATAAAAATTTAAGACCAAATTCACAAGAAACGCAAGAAAAACCTGCTTGCGACAACTTAACCCAAAGG
>NW_015150993.1:53278-58039 GCF_000732505.1 Cyprinodon variegatus | reverse complement strand
GACCCAGACTCGAAATGCTTGAGAACCACCTGCTAGGTACTGATTCAAAGATGTGTTGAGATCTCTACACAGATTCAGGTCAGATTTAAGTAATTTTGTAGCTTAGTAAAGATTAAATCATTTTCATTATGCCCAAATATGCAAAACCCTGGAAATAGAAGACAGACAACTATATTTACCATGAGAAACGAGTTTCTAATTAGCATGTGAAATTATCATTGCCCTTCAGTCCTTAAAGAAGGTTTCAGTAAAATCAATGATTGCTTTAATCTGTAATGATGAAATATGCTGCTAACCTTTTCAACTTCCCGTATCGGATGCAGGAGAGGAGTTTCTCTTTCTCTGCCTCACTCCCACACTTTTCATAAGCGGCTAGGAGACTAAGAGGAGAAAAAATAAACATCATAAACAGATGAAACAATAATTTTGCTATAGCAGAGCATTAACTATACGAGTAACTGAGCAAATAGGATTAGAATAAAAAATCTCTTATCTTGACAATGTTGTCTCTTAATTATTTAACAGGAACTGTCAATCACTTACATATTTTGGTCGTGTTCTGATCTTTTCTTCCACAGAAGCAGATTTAATTTAATAAATTGGTTAATTTTGAAAATAACTTTGGATGTTTTTTTTGGATGCTTTTTGTTCTTTTTTAACATTTCTGTTTATTCTCAACTGAACACAGATTAGAACACAAACTTCTAATATTTGAACCTGAATATCCTCACACTTACCCTACAGGTAGTATTTTATAGAAAAGTGAGATGCTTTTATAAGGCCCAGAGGATTTACCTATGTGGACTGCTGTACTGCCCCAGTATGGCTGCTGCTTTATCACCAGACAACCCACTGATCTGCATCAGCTGTCTAGCAAACACTTCTCTCACCGTCTGACACTGTGGTGGAAGATAAAACAAACAGAATCACAAAAAACAAGATGCGTTTATTTCTGTCGGTCATTCTAAAACCACCTAAAGGGGAGGTGTTCACCTTGTTTTTCACAGCCCCGTGGTTAAACTCTGCAAAAGAAATGAGAGAGCAGAAGGGGATCCCTCCCTCCTCTTCATTGCTGGATATGTCCCCCTCCAGCTCTCTGGAGCGACAGAACAGGGTTCGGTTCTGAGACACGAGGAAGACGGCAAAGTTAGAAGGAAGGTCACAGTGAAGCATCTCTTTGTTTTCTCTCACAGTTAACAAAACCTTCAGTGAGGTGTTGAGATTCACACAGATATGTTGCTAAATAGGTCATTGCTTCACACCGATCCTTCAGGGAAAATTAACACAAAAATAGACGCCTAATTTTTATTAAAGTTGAAACACGAAATCCGGTTTTGGTTTCTTTGTTTCCCACCTGGTAGAGTTTGGTCAGGTATCGGGTCATGACTGTGAGGTAGGCGGCCGACTCGCGGACATCTTGGACTCTTTTAACGAAGAAGCCGTCAACAACCTAAAACAAACATAACAGAAAACAATAAAATTTTCATTTGTAACCAGTTTCAACAGGTTCTACCAAGAACAGAGCAACAACAGGGTAACCAGTGTTGTAGTACTCGAGATCGGTCTTGGTCTCGAGACCATTTTTTGATGGTCTTGTCTCGGACTTGACCGCATTTGGTCTCGGTCTCGTCTCGGGGGCTGAGGACTCGGCATTTTATTTCAAGACCAGTCAAGACCACAACTGTGGAAATAACACTAATCATCGGAATATTATCAGTTTCTTTAAGATCCTTCAATAACCTGTCTCATTGGTAAATGCAGTGAAGGAGATCAATCTATTTTTTCAACAAATTATCTGTCTCATAACATATTTCACAACTTGGTGACAGATATATTTATTTAAGAAAAGTTACATAATATAGCTTTAATCTGTATATGAGAGAGCAACAAGAGAAACGATTGGCTTTTTTTTTTTTCAGTTTTACACATTTTACAGAATTTTGCACATTGTTTTGAAATAGCACATTTAAAAACAACATAAATGTATGTACTGTTCATGAAAGGTAGAGAAAAAACAATTTTGATCGACTTTGATTAATTGTTTGAAATTCTGTGATTACTACACAGAAGTACTAAATAATGATGTTAATGTTTAGTCCAGTTCTGTGTGTTAAATATCTAGGTGTTTTTATGTGAATGTGAGTCTTTTAGATAAATTTTTGTGATTTTGATCATGTTTCACATTTTATTGTCACATACTGGCGCTGGTCTTGGTCTTGACTCGGTCTCGACTTCCCTCTGTCTTGGTCTTGACTTGGTCTTGGACCCTAAAAGTCTTGGTCTTGGTCTTGTCTTGGTCTTGGGTTAGGTGGTCTTGACCACAACACTGAGGGTAACAATGAGCCGCTGTTACCTTTCCATTTGATTCAGATAACAGTTAATCACAGCATCTGGTTTTGTAGTTTGGTTTATTTTGGTTGTTCTGAATTTAGTAGATTTGTTTGGGGTGTGGCTCCTTTAGCAGGCCACATCTTGTTTTTCTTTTTGTAAAAAGGTAACTTTATTTCACTTTACAATATTTTTATTAATTTCTCAACTCTTCTTAAAACTGAAACACGTGTATTGGAGAGGTAAAATGTGAAAGTTATTTTTTAAATACTCACCACTGCCATTTCCCTCTCCAAGCAGGTGTGCACAGGACTGCACCATTGGAGAATTAGGGGGCGTTTGGTCTCATGTATGGTGTTTTCTATGTGGTTTTGAGTATTTGTTTGGAATGAATTAAAATATTTCTGGTTTGTAGTGATTGGTAAATCTATTTCTTTATTAGCTGATCTTCTCATTTCTTGTGATTTTGCAGCTGTATATAACAGGTTTATAGCTTTTATAATGGTTTCTTCCAATTTAGTTCCAACTCTATTTAAGAAACATGTCTGCCATAGTTCTAGGTTGGTGCAGTTTGATATGTCAGCTGAAAACTCTTTGGATATTTTTTTTTGTTTCTTTTCAACTGGTTTAACCATGTTAAATGCAGCATAAATGCACAGTCATAGAAAATACTTCAAGGCAGGTTTAAGGTGCCTGAACGTTTCTTTCCAGGTGTTCAGTGAAAGACAACATTGCAAGGGGAACCTGTTCATTTAAATGTTATAGTTGGTTTAAAAGGCAGCTGCTGTTGGACCTCCTGCAGAGTTTGGCGCCCTCTAGAGCCTCTAGAGTGGATGCTTTTAAGTTTCAATTTTATTTTTATTTATCCGTTATTACTTTTTTAATGGGTTTTTGCAGCACTAGTGGCTCATTTATTATACAGTAGGCTCACAGGAAAAGGGTTATGAGAGACGGTGAGAGACATGTGGCAAAGGACCACCGGCCCACATCGAGGATATGGACCGTATATGGGCCGTGCACGCTAACCACTGCGCCACCGAAGCACCTCAAAGTTTCAATTTTAAAAACAGTAATAACTGGTTTCTTCTCGAATTGTGTCCTTTTGAGGTTTGCTGTTGATTTTTGTTGGTTTGAGATAGTAGGGAAAAGCAGTCTGCGGGCCTGTTTCTCTTCTAAAGGCCATGAGAAAGAGCTGAAAACACACAGCATCATCAAGTTTGAGACTTTGAAATAAACATAAATCATAAATCTTATATTAAACCAGGAGGCCTCTTCAAGAAAAGTGATTATAGCTTTTAACTATAGGCTATTTTAAGGGGTTAATGATGCAAATAACAGGGACAATAATTAATATGTGTGTAATGAGGATTTCTGTTGCTAAATAACTTTAATTGCATACAAAAAAAAATACTTTTTTTAATCATACAAATTTACAAAAGGTTGTTTCTGTTAGAAGTACCTGCTGCTGTTGCTTTGGTGTTCAGAGCATTCATACTCTCACCTGTGTGTTGACGATGGCTTGCTGCAAGGTGCTTTCAGGTAAACTCAGGTGAGCAGCGGATGAGCTGCTGCCCTCTACCAAGTAGATGGGCTTACGGAGACCGCATCGCTTCAGTCGAAACTGATAGAAAAACAGAAAAAATAACCATTTTAGGACATCTTTTTTTACCTGCTTTTTTACTGTAGGATTCTTTTCACTTGACACCAGCTTGAAAAAAAAGAATGTCAATCTTTAAGGCAAAAGGGTGCAGTGTGAGTTTTTCAACAATTAGAAAGTGACTGACAAATAAAAGCACTCAACTTTGAAAAGTGAGAAAAACATGAAGGTAATGCGTGAATTGAAATATTCTTTTTCCATTTCTACTTAGTTCAGATTCATATCTACATTAGTAAGATCATTAAATATAGACTTATTTAACCTCACCTTTTGTTCCCTAAAGCGTCCGTCGATGATGCTCCCACACAGGTCGTCCATCCTCTTCCTCTCAATGATATAATCGAGGACCAGCTCTCTCCCTACGGGAGCTCGCAGCTGACCTGGACATCATAATTCATATAAATATGCACTCAGTTACTTTGATGTAGTCATGTTATGTAGTCGTTATTAAACTTTAGAAAGACAGATTCTCCATTGATAAACTGCTGCTAAGGTTAAGGTCATAGAAATGCTTATAAGGACTTTTAAGCTAATATATCAGATGCTGTGTTACCTTTAAACTAGGGATGCACGATATAATCGGCCCCCTATCGGTATCGGCCTGTATCGGCCTTAAAACTGAATATCGGACATCGGCCACCCCACCGATATTTAACCCGATATTTGATCAGCTTCTGAGTTTCTAAAGTCTAAAAAATAAAATAAAATACTACTTCTTCTTCTTCTTCCTCAAAAACTTCTGTTTTACAGACTTAAAAACTTCTAAAGACGAGGGA
>NW_015150993.1:46863-52790 GCF_000732505.1 Cyprinodon variegatus | reverse complement strand
AATATCGGCATATCGGATATCGGCCAAAATCCCAATATCGTGCATCCCTACTTTAAACATGAAATTTCAATCTTCCAAGTTAGTTTCAACTGATTTTTTGGAGATCTAAGCTAGCAAGCTAACAGCCCAGCTAATGGCTAACAGGGTTGAGCCAATTTGTTACTTCTGGTTCGCTCCATTTGTGGTCTGCGCTGAAATGTCCGAATCCTGAATCCTACATTTATACTGTGTCGTCTCAAAGTGGGAAATATGGGTGAGAAAGTCGATGCAACAAGATGGTATCAGATTTCTGCTTTCAGCTGTAGTTCAACTTTCCTACTTTTGACTGTTTGTAGCAGTTCTTTATTAACAGTGCAGCATTAAGTCAGTTGATCAGGTATTACATATTATTTATAAAACATGTTTCATTGCTGTACAGCTTAGAACAGAGTTTTTGACTGTTTTTGTAACAGTGGCCATATTGGAAATTGAGAATATGAGGATCCACAGCAGAAAACTAGAACGTTTTTATCTCTCAAATTTAAGTACGGTAGATAGTGGAAAACACCATCATCAAAAGTTAGCTAACAGAGTCAAAGTATTAGCTTACAGGCTGAAGATAACAGCTATTTAGGGTCAGGTTAATAAGAAGTTTACAGAGTTTGGCTAAAAAATATTAATTATTAAGGGAAAGCTAATAAAGTCAAGCTAACATCTAGTTAAGCTCAGTTACCAGATGCAAGTTCAAAGATACACAAAATCCACAGCTGGAAAATTTCTGGTTTACTAACAGAAACAAGTTATTTTTAGTCTAGATTTTAATACATTTTTCACCCCTATTAAATGCAAAACCATTCAGCTGTTTCATTCTCCCTCCATTTTTGGTCCAATTACCTGGAACAGGTGTGACCTTTTCCCGAGCCACCCACAGGAAGTCTCCAACATTGAGTTTCCTAACATCGAAGGCGACTCCGTTCCTCTGCAGCTCTTTGACCAGCTCCTGCTTACGGTGGTGGCTGCCACTGCAAACACCGGGTTCCTTCTCAAAAATCAGATTCTTTTTCACTCTCACTAGCATGCAGGAGTGGTTCTTACCCAGTGGTCTCTATGAAGTCGACACACAGGAGGATCTCATAAGCTCCTGGTAGAAGACTTTCTCTGTTTGGCTTTCTAATTGATGTCAGGGTACTCTGCGGTTTTCCTTGTAGAGACCCCTCGCCTGCATCCCTGCTCAGCTGAATGGCACAGGTTGCTCTTTGTGAAAGGCTCTCAGGCAGCTGCTCCTCTTCATCACTATCATCATCACCACTCTCAGTAAGATCAACAACCCTTTCCTCCTCTTCCTCCTCTCGTCCATCTCCTTCACTAATGTCCTCTCCTGGAATGTTTTTCACATCTCTTTCCACTGATTCCAGTCGTTCAGCCAAAGCGAGACCCTCATCCGTCAGAGAATACCTGAAACAGAATGATGCTAAACTGAGAGACCCCAGAATAATGTGCAGAATAATGTCATGAAAAGGACTCCTAAACATAACAGTTGTGTTATTGTCATACGTTCTCTGCATAGAGCTGATCGACTCTGCTCTATGCGCATGGAAATATTTGTTAGAAATGACTGAAATCTCTCTTTTTTTTATTTAAGTTTAACACATCTTATCTACAAACCTCAGTTTATTTGATCTATTTGTTGTTTTTGATAAATTAGTACAAAATTAGGAACTGCAAAGAAAATCACACATGCTTATATAATTATTTGCTAAACAAACGTTTGGCATAAATTTGCATTCAGCTCTGAAAACCCTAAAAAGATCAAGTGAAAGTACCGTATTGGCCCAAATATAAGACAGGGTTTTATTCATTAAAAAGAATGTGAAAATGTGGGGTTGTCTTATAATCAGGGGTCTAAGGAATTATACAGGCTGATCGCTACACGGACGCAACAGCAGAGGGAGCCAGTATTTTGTAAAGCCAGTGACCTCACTGTGGCTGGGCTCATCTTTCTATCACAGAGAGGAAGTTCCAAGGGTGCTACAGTATTAGCCATTCAAAATGTCCCCACTTTCCTTTTTAAACATCAATCTTTGTATCAAAATATTCTTTCTGTCATGATTTGTGGACTTTAAGATCTAAAGAGAAGCGCTATATCCTGGTCAGACCCTGTAATTCAGTGAAAGGATGGAGTCAGAGTAAAGAAAACGCACACCAAGGAGAAGGCCAGTGGCTGGACGTTGGAGGGGATTTTGCTGGGAGTCGCAGAGGAGTGGGCTGGCATTCGCCTGGGAAGGGCCATTTGGAATGGCTGCTACTGTACTGATGGAGAACTGCGCCCCAGAATGGAGGGGATCAAAACGCCAATGACGCCAATTTTAAAATAACAGTCTTCAACACAGCAGAGGCTTCAAATAACCGTTATGCAGCAAAGAAATATGCCATTATGGAGTGTCAAGAAAAGCTTATCAAAAAACTGCAGAGCTGCAGGATGGGAGTGGGAGTGACAGCAAGGTAGAGGACGTATGTAAGGAGAAGCATTATGCAGGTTTTGGAGACGTTCCGTGAGCAAAGTTCCAATTGCATTGGAATTGAAGTGTTGCGCGATTTCAATTAAATGTGTCATTACGGTTTTTTTGTTTTTACTTTTTATTGTTTAATTGCACAAATATTTCAATGCAATGTTGTTTAAAAAATATTGTTAGCACTTCAATAAAAAATTGTTTATTAAAATAGTCTCTTTTGCATCTTTTTTTTTTTGTTCCTAAAAACTGGTCCTGGAAAGAGGAGGTTGTCTAATAATCAGCGTCTTTCTTTATTCGGTTCAGTACCATAACTGCCTGAAAAAAGCTCCTCTAATGAGTGAATTCTGTCCATCATGGCATCCAACTGATATTCTTCAATGATCTAAGTTACATACAGAGGCGTGGTTTACTGGTTTAGCATGATAAGTGTCAAAGTTCAGATCTAAATCAAACTGAGAATCCGACCAAACTTTAGCTATTTTGTAAAGTGGAAAGAACAAGAATTACAGCAGCCAGATGGCAGATACTACAAGAGACTCTTATTAATAACTGCAGCTAGAGGTGGTTAACAAGCCGCACTTTTAAGATTTGTACATTAACCACTTTCCTTCCACTTCACAGCAAAGCACAACTTTTTAAAGCAACATATGCATAACAATATTTATTGTTTTAAGATGATAAAATGTTATTTTTTAAGTTAAATGAAAAGGCAAGGGTTACTTTAGATATGAACATTAATGAATAACCTGGCAGGATTGTGAGTCTTTATCAGCAGGTTTTTCTGGATCAGAGTGCTGACTGAGGACCAGGCGGTGTACTTGCTGCCAAGATCGGGCTGGTCATAAAAACCAAGAGGGTGAGAAACAGGTTTAGGGAAGGCATAGAGACAGAAGCAACAATAGCAGAAGTTCACATGAAAACACTCACCACGGTAAAAGATTTGTCACAGAGAGACTGAGCTTCTGTCTGCAGCTCCATCTTTAACATGTAGCCTTTACTACCTGGGATCTGCAGGAGGTTAAATGTGGGCAAAAAAATAAATAAAAAATGTATCCTAAACCAAGAACAAAATATTTCATTAACAAATGTAGCAACAGAAGCGTACCTGTGCCTGTCTGTAAAGAGTGAGTAGTACAGCGTATCCTCCAGACCTCTTCTGGGGTACGTATTCCCTCTTCTTCCTCTTTGTTCCTCCACCTCCTCCCTTTTCCTTCCCTTCAACACTTCCATCGTTCCTCTATGACAGATTGATTACACTACGACAGCTGTGGCTCAAACTATAGCATTCAAACAATGGTTGCAATCGTTTATAAACATATTTATAACAGTTATTTTAAATCACTAAAAAGCCTTTTAATGTTAGCGCAACAAAAGAAAGCAAAAGCAGAAAATGAGTGAGCTCTAAGCCCTGATTCATTTATCAGAGTTCTGGAGAGAGGATGGTCATACAGCACCCTCTAGTGGATGATAGGGAATGCGCACCCTATAAAATATCACTTTAACATGTAAAAATAATTAAGAAAACAAGTTCCAGCCATTTATTTAACTTTTAGTTTATATTTTGCACAACTTATTACGATGGAGTATAAGGGCCAGGTTAAAGAGTTTTTTTCTTCTATTTCAAGAATAAAGTCGTAATATTACGAGAATCAGAGCTCATTTTAGGGAAAAAAATAGCTTCTTGTAAGAGTTGTCATAAAATATAACTTGTTTCTCATAACTTTATGACTTTTCTCATAATTTTATAATTTTTTTTTAATGCAACTTTATTCTCGTAACGGTACGACTTTATTCTATTATTTTATATATTTATTATTACTGTTTTTCAAGGCTGCACTGTAAAAAATGAAATTGTCTAGAGCTGTTTTAAACTAAATTTTATTTTGTATACACTCGTGTATACAACATGACAAACTAAATCTGTCTAAATCTATTCTTGAAATAGAAAAAAAATAATAATAATCTTTAGCCTGGCCCTAACACTCCATCGTACTTATAACTAACCAAGTCTACCTATTTATTTTTTCTGTGTGTATTATTATGTATACTTTAATCCAAACTTGTAGTTCCTCATTCCTATAAAACTAAATTGTCCTATTTAAAAACAAGCTTTTCAATAAATAAATAAATATGTTTCCCAGTTTAACCCTCCTTACACTGTCCTACATATATAAAAAGACCACAAACAAGGAGACAATGGAAACATGATTTTTCTCACCTTCCTGGGAGGAGCCAGCCTGTTGTTGTTGTCTTTCTGACCAGGAGGGGGCGCACCTTTGGGTAAGCAGTGAATTGAAGCGTTGGGACCTGCAACGTCAGAAATGAAAGAAGACAATAACGCAAAAGTGTTTAAGTCAAATTTGATGAAACAATTTAAGCACAAGACCACTTTGTTTTTAATATGGATTTTTTTCATTTCCATTTTTAAATCAATATTTAATAAATGGCACAATATTCCAATTTAAACTAAAATGAATGGATGACTGTATGGATCTTTTAGAGTGAAATAAATGTATTGTTAAATCAAATTATAAAGCTACCACTTTTTGATGTTTTAATTTCTAAATCTATTTTAAACCTTATTAAACCGTGAAAATTGACTGAATTGGGAAAAAAATTGGTGGAAAATATTCTTTAATGCTTTCTTTTTTTTTTTGTTATGTAAACTCTAACATTTCAAATTTGACTGCAGTGCAACTAGGCACGGGCTGGTGTGACATTTTGATGGTATCGTGGCTTTAAAGAAAAATATTGGTGTTTTTCAGGATTGGGCATCGTTTCAGTTTGAACGTTTCCAAATCCTCGTTTCTATTCTAGTTCCTATACATTTTTGATTTCCATTCTTTTAGGAAAATCGATCATAAAAATCTACACGTTATTAATAAATTGGCTAAACAGAATGATGTTTGAATGAAATGGTCTGAACGTCTAAGTGAAATTACATTAAATTCCTTGGGTGTCTAACTTTGTTTAAATTTGACTCTAAATGTTCATAGTTATTTTCTACCAGTATATAAATATTAAAACAATGATTTATGACAATTAAATAAGAATTTTCTTTTCAAAAGTTAACTTTCACAGGAAGCTCTCTTTTTTTAAAAGAACACATTTATACATATGCAGTGCCTAACACTGAAGGTACTTCTGCAGTATGGGACAATTTTATTATTTTATTTACCTGAATGTTTGACTAGTGTGGCACTAGGCGGCGGGGGTTTGAGATGGAAGAAAAAGCAGCAGCAGGAAGGCCTCGCTACAGAGTTTATATCCTCAGCATCATTTACTGAACTTCCAAATCCATTCAACTAGTAATGAAAGTGCTGATATTTTACTTTTGTTTACAGAAGAACATGATTTCAATCTGTTGTTCAGTTTCTCTTTGTATATATAAAATATTTTTGGAGCAGGAGCATTTCAGTGCATTTGAAACCCTGA
>NW_015150993.1:32917-45833 GCF_000732505.1 Cyprinodon variegatus | reverse complement strand
CTAAACAGCTAAGCAGTTAAGCTGCTCCGCCCCATCTGCTTCTTACCGTTTTCTCTGTAGTATCGCTGCAGCTTCTCATCCAGTATTTTGCAGATTCCGTCTCCAAAGTTTTGAAGGATTTTTGCCTCTTTAGCGTTTTTTAGTGGAAGTGGATATTTATTCAAAGAGTTTATAGCCTTTAAAAAGAAAAAGAAAAAACACAATTCCTTTAAATAACACAAAAATCACAGCTGATTTCTGACATTTTATTGTAACTTTAAAAGTGGATGTTTTTTTGGCAAAAAAAAGCATGCAATATTTTAAACGTGTTTTGCAACTTTGCAAACAGGATATATACAATCAAACTTTTCTTGCATTTTAACTACTACACTGTGCATATCAGCAAAAAAATAAAGAATGTTGAAATATATATCGACCTGCCTCTAAACTCTCCCATACTTTACTTATATCCACTTTTATTTAAAGTTAATGTAACTCTTGTGAATAAAAAAGGTCAGTTGTTCTCATGTGTGATGTTGTAAAGTATTACTCTCTCTATAATAAACATCAAATCAATACTTTTTATCATTCCACGCTAAGGCTGGGGAATTAATCGATTTACAATATAATCACAAAAAAACAAAAAAAAATTTTGAAACTGCAGAGGCGCTTATTTTTAATCACCCTATTTTGACCTTGAGAAAGACACATTTCTGCCTCCACCCCCTTAAGGTGTTGGTAAAACATTTGAGGTGGGTTTTTCACCACATGAAAGGTAGAGAGAATTACAGCTGGCACACAGATCCATGCATGCAAGTAAAAGTGAAAACCTTTTCACACATTGGTTACAGTAAAATGCTGTAACGATGTTCTCTGGGGAAGGAAGCTTCTAAAACTGAAAGTCTGGGGTGAAACAGCTACAAGCTTGGGTTTAGTGTAAAGAAAAATCTAAATAAAATCGCAATTTTGGTTAAAATTAATAGCAATTTCGATTTTGGGCAAAATCTTTCAGCCCTATTCCATGCTATGAAATAGTTAATAGTATTTATGATTCATGTGATATTGTATTTATTCAATATTAGGGCTGCAACTAAGGATTATTTTGCCATCCATAATTTTTTCGATTAATCGATAGCCAAAGGTATCTTAAATAAGATTTTTTTTTGTGAAATAAAACCAGGAGAAACTTAAACTTTTCCACTTGAGGAGTTCTGGATAGAGAATAATGACAGACGAAAATGTTTTTGCTTTTTTTCTTTTTTAAATCTGATATGCAAAATGTTACTTTTTTTATTTTGGTATAATTTCAGTGGGTCGCTCTGTCAGCTAAAGGCACGTTTTCGTCTCTATACTCTCTATACTTTCCCGATCAATCAATTACTAAATTAGTTGACTATTATTTCAATAAGCGATTTATCATGATTAATCCTTTCAGCCCTAGTCAATATTGGTATTGGCCAATACTCAAAGCTGCATGATTAGTATTGTACTTGTCTTGTGTGAAATTCTGTTTCCCAGTGAAAATCTGATTCCCCTGTGTCGGGAGCGAGCATTGTAGCCAGAGAGGCGGATCTGACCATTTTCACGGCACTTCTGATCATTGCTCAGGAAAAAAAGCTCATATAATAATGTCAATGTAGTAACATTCAGTTTAATCGGTAACTCTTGTAACAAATTTGTCAAATAAATAAAGAGGTCTTCTTACGCTGTTTTGTTGTTGTTGTTTTTTTTTTAAACGCCAAGAGAATCTGTATTTCAACAACTTTTGCCACAGATTTCCAACACCTAGTGTATTTTTAATTTTTCATTACCGATATAAGAGGATGGAAACTGGCTGATAGCAGGGCACACAAATTAATACTTCCTGCGAAGATGAGAGTAGACTTTCTGGTAAATCCCCTTCTAATGTAAAATATGACAGATTACTGGATTAAGGACATTTCTAGTAAAAGACATGCTATCACACATAATTTTTGAGAATTTGGAAACAGTTGCTCTTTATTTCCCAAAGAATTGGTAGGAGGAGAGGAAAGAATGGATATTTCAGCTGTCTGAAATAACCAGTTCCCCCTCCATAACATGGGAAGAAATTAATTCACCTGCAAGTCTTTAACTGTGTTTATAACTCTCTTCATCAACAACAAACCCTGATAAAGCTGTATTAGGACACCTCTAATTTAACCAAACATTGTGGGTTTTTTTTTACCTATTCCCAAACAAATGAAGTTTTACGTTGACAAATTATTAACAACAGATTTTTTTTCTTTCATTTTATATGTACAGTACAGCTCTCATTTTAGGGCTTTCATGTAAAGCAAAGCTGCTGTTTTAATTTCTAGAATGTGTTTTTATTCTCCAGCTGTCAGTGGTATTGCCTCCTTCCTTCACACCGAACTGTGTCTTATTGGTAAAGTTTCAGAGAGTCTGCAGTGAGCTGGGTACCTTCTGGTAGGTGTACTGGATCTTCAGGCCTTTCTCCTTCGCCTCGTCCCGGAGCTCGGTGAGCCACTGGAGGAACAGCGGGTTCGGACAGGACGGCAGGGCGCGTTTCCGACCGAACCGAACCGGCTCCGGGTCTGGCATCCCTTTGAACCACACCAGGCACGATTACACGATTAACTCGCAGAATAACGCGAGAAGAGAGTAAAAAAAAAAAGACATGAGAGGAAGTTTTGATGTATGCTAAAACAATTACATTACAAGAATGTTTAACTCAAGGTTTTTTGCACAAATCGACAACTTTAATAAATAAAAGACAAAAGGAATACGTTGCTTAAAATGAAACACGCAAATAAGACAGATT
Source organism: Cyprinodon variegatus (assembly GCF_000732505.1). Classification (NCBI taxonomy): domain Eukaryota; kingdom Metazoa; phylum Chordata; class Actinopteri; order Cyprinodontiformes; family Cyprinodontidae; genus Cyprinodon; species Cyprinodon variegatus. The sequence goes on along the minus strand of NW_015150993.1, from coordinate 43,051 downwards.
TAATGTAATTTCCCAAAACAATTACCTGCTGGCGCCTTGTTTTCAAACGTACAAGAACACTTCCTTATTGATATCGGTCACGTGATCCTCAGTACTGCAGCGAGAAGAAATCAGTAGCGACATCTAGCGACGAGAAAAATCACTTACATTTATGAGGAAGAAAAATTGTATAAAATTATACAATTTTGTAATTCCCGTTAACTTCATTTTAACCCGTTGGTTTTTTTTTATTTTTTTTTTTTATTTATTATTTATTTTTACCTTCTATGTCTTTCTTAAAGTTATTATTTCACCTATAATTGTCCAATGTTTCACCAATTGTTGTACATCTATGCTTGAAGTCCAGTAGGTAAACACATACAAATGGAGAATTTCAGGAAAAAACGGGAAATAATGAGCTTTACACTGCTGTAGGAAAAACGGGAAATAATGAGCTTTACACTGCTGTAGGAAAAACGTTGAGCCATCTCACATGAAGGTGTGGTGCGTTCAATGAAGCTTCGAACACCTATGGTGCGTTCATGAGCGTCAGACATATGACATCTCACCGAAAACGCAGTATAAATGATTAGTTTCCAAACAGAAAAACGTCTAAACAACATGGACTTTCTAACACTTAATGTTTGATTAAGTCTGTAATGTTACACGAAATTACCAATAAAGCATTAATTGGAAAAAAATAAATAAAATAAAAAAAATCTAGCGGCGAGAAATACGTTGGCCAACCAACTTGAGGTGCCTTTACCGCCACCTGGCGTATTCAGAATATAATACAATACAATAAAATAGAAAAGAATAGAGCAGAATAGAATAGAAAATAATAGAATAGTTCACAGCTGCAAAAAGATTATAGAAAAAAATGGTCACACAAATTTGGATCTTAGAAGAGTGTATAAAAAATAACATAACAGTAGAGTTAAAAAAGGAACAAATGACATACTGCACTGTAAAGGGTTTTAACAATATAAATGCTTTACACCTGGAGAATAACTAACCAATATAAAGCTATGGATATTTTCTACAGTAATGGATAGTTGAAAATAGCAGTAACCTCAGATTTGTGCAAAATGACAGCAGCATGTTATGTAATTGACTAAGGTATAAACTGTGCAAAATCAGCATAAATGTAACAACTTATTGAGGTTGTTGGAAACAGTGATGGTTATAAAGTTTTGCAGCTGCTGGGAGGAAGAATCTGCGATAACGCTCCCTAGTTTCTTGGGGATTACTTTAATTATACATCCCTGTTTGATGTTTTCCAATGAGGAAAAGATTACTATTGAAATCTATTAGACCAGTTCGGGATGATGTCATGATTGTTTCCTCTCCTTTACCTTTCATCTCCATTTCTGTCTCTCCCTACTTTGACTATTATTTAAATGTCATCCTGTATCTTCATTCATCGATCACCTCTGCCAAGAACGGTTGCATCTGTTATACAGAGTTTGAACTGCACTAAAAAACATTCTCCAAATGTTTGCAGTGTTTGAATCATAAACTGATGACTCCATTATAAACCTTTTATAGTCCATCATATCAAGTGTTACCCGCAAGCTTCATTGTGAGCAGAGCGGAGTTCAAACTGGTTGCAAAATGAACTTCTGCAGTCTGAGGAAAGAAAATGGTATTAAAATAATCCATCTTTACTATTTTCTGAGAGATACCTCATGTTTATTTCCTTGCCTGATATTAATAATTATGCATTTTCTATGTGTTTGTATATTTTTGTCTTGGTTTTTATTTGATGTCACAATACCAAAGCTAAGCTCTCAGTCCAACTTTCATCTCTTACCAACAATATTTACAGGAAATCTCAACAGAAACTGTTTGATATTGTTGGTATTGTTGTATAATCATACATTTAATGTTGTGTGTAGACACCGCTTGTGTTTAAAAATCTGGAAAATAGCAGAAAGTTTTTCCAAAGTGTTTAATTGAGGTGGTGAGTAGATATTTTTTAGTCAATTATTCATGTATGTAAGAAAACTTCTCCATAGATTCATGGAAAATATTTGGGTGGATGTTTTTATCCTTGTATCCTAAGACGTGCTTCCTGTCAGTTTGTGTAACAGATCACAGAAACACAAATAAACTAATAATAATCTAACTTTATTGATCAGTTTATTGTTTTTGAGTTTAACAAAGCTGAACTATGTACAATAAAGCACAAATTAGCAAATAAAAAGATATTAAACTGGCACAGAGGTGGAAAGGTTTGAAGACAAGTCAACTCATGGTAACTGTTTCACCATTCTCCTCTCCGTTATTTACTTCTCTTCCATTACAGTCTCCATTCTGCTGGAAAAAGGAGAGACTGGTTGTAAAACAGATGTGACCAAAGTAAATGGGTCCATCCAGGCCAGTAGAATATGGACCAGGTTCCTCGCTCCGCTCCCTTACCTGTGGTGTCTCCTCTCTCCTCTCCCTCCTCTTCCTCTCGGCTTCCACCAAGCTGTAGAAGTCTCTCTCAGCCTTGGCGATGAGCTGCTCTGGGTCATCCTCCCCATCTTCCCGCCTCGCCTCATCCTCTCTGCTCTGTTCTGAGCGACTTCTTTCCTTCAAACGGATCTCTCTCTGACGAGCCTCCAGAATCTTTTCCCCCTTCGTCTCCCTTTCAAATATCTGTAGAAAAAAGCAGCAACATTTTTTACTGAAAGCCAGTGCATAAAGATGATTTCAGTATGAAAGAGATCCTAAATTACACCTCTATTAGAGTCCTGTCATTGTTTTAAAGCTTTCTATAATCCTGTAGGGGACTATTTATACAAGCGCACACCTTTCAGTTTATAACAGTGTATAACATGTACATTTGTAAAACTTTCATTATTTATTGAAGCTTTTCATTGTTTTCTTACTTGGTATTTACAACACTTCCTAGTTTATTTCTATGTTTATCTGTATCCCAAGTAAAAAAAATTGTTGCACTTTCCATTTTCCTGTGATGCACTGTATTTACCCACTGAGGGACAAATAAAGGGCTATTCAATTCAATTCAATTCAATTCAATTCAATTCTATTCTATTCTATTCTATTCTATTCTATTCTATCCCATTCTATTCTCTCTTGCCTATTTTTACAACTCTAACAATCAAATTACATGCTTGTTTTTATTAATATATTTACCTTTTGTTTACAGATTTAGTGAGTAAAATATTAGTCAGAGAAGCAGTCCTAAAGGCCCATGTAAACACTGGAGGATCTGCAGAGTTCTTTGGCTCAGGTGTGAATCTCTGCAGAGTGCAAAACCTATCAGCACTGCACTCTTCACTTCTAGCCTTAATAAAGTAGCAACAAAAATAAAGTCACTGTAGAAAAACCCTGTAAACATGTGATAGATGATGCTCCGATCTGATATATCCACATCAAACCATTATGATCTACATGATTGTCACCTTAGTCGCAACACTCCATCCCACAATGAAGCAACTAATGTTCGCCCCAAACCCAAAATGACAGACTCTGAGATATTTCACAAAGATGAATGCCTGACAAAAAGTGACAGCTTCTAGATGGCTTCTAGCTCTAACTGCAATTTAATGAAGATCTACAGATAATTAACTCATAGAGTCTGAATACAAACACTTTCTGCCCTACATTCATTTTCCATGACGCTTATCCCAAGCAGGGCTGCAAGGGGTGCTGGTGCCTATCTCCATTTGTCTATGGGCAAGAGGAAGGGTGCACTCTGGACAGGTCGCCAACACCTGACAAACAACCATTGACACACACACACCTAAGGAGAATTTAAAAAAGCCATTTAACCTAAGGGAGAACATGCAGAAAGACCCCGCACCAGGAATCGAACCCAGAACCTTCTTGCTGCGAGGCAGCAGTTCTACCCACTGCGACACTGAGCAGAACTCTGCCCTACATAATGTTAAAACTGTCTTGACTTCTCTCCATTCTACATTGTACGAAGGAAAATAAATCTAATAAATAAATACACAAAAGTTTGTGATTGTTATTATTGCAAAAAGGTAAAACAATCTAAAGGGATATTAATACCTTTTAGAGGTGCTGCTCTTAATTGCCACTGACAAATTTACCTTTCTTGTTATTAAAAAAAGGATCTTTGCTCAGTAAATGTTTCAGCGTTTCTTACATCGGCAACTAGACTCTTCTCGTTCTTCTGAAGGGTTGACAGTCCGGAGCAGATCTTTAGCACCGTGGCCTCACCATTATCGGAGCCGCACGCCACCAGCTGGCCGTTATCCTGAATGCGGAGGCTGTACAGAGCTTTGTCACTCACCTGAGGACAAAGAAACAGAGAGAACGCCATGACGATTGTGAAACGGGGGAGGAGAAAATTCAGGGGTTTACTAGGGAGATCCAAGCACCTTGACACTCAGGGTGGGCTCACTCTCTTTGAACAGGATGTCCCAGATGTCCAACACTCCTTCCATCTTAACGGTGAAGAAGACAGAAGGCCTTACTGGACTCCAGCAGGCGTCCATTAGGTAAGACATCTGGTACCTGAAATACAATTTGTAAAGTAAAAAAAAAAGACCATACAGTTCAGAATAAACAGGAGGATACAAAACTGTATCACTAGAAGAAGAGAGAGTACAAACATAAGGACAAATACAGAACTCAATCCAACAATGTACGCCCTACAGAGCCGATCTCAGTGAAGTGAGTCTTTATCCTACTTGGTGGACATGATGGACGACTCCTTGATGTCCTCTGACCAGATGCGGGCCGTCCAGTCCCCGACGGTGAGGAAGTTTTTGGGGAAGAAGGGATTCCTCTGCATGGCGTAAATGGCTCCATGGTGGCCCTGATATGTGCAGACAATCTTCTCAGCTTGAGTCTTTGCCTTCCTGTTGCAGGAGACCACCAGGCCCTCCTCGGTGCCCACCATGAACTTAGTTGGCTGAACAGACATCAGACACATGAACAGGATGAAAATCAACTGAAAACCAACCAGCTGGAACTTCTGTCTATCTATTCTAGCAGACTTCTCTTATTATTCCACACTTAAAAATAGTCTTTGCAACTTAAGCTCTAAACGGACGACTGACTGTAGCTTGCAAGTAAAGAAAGAAATGGTCACCATGGTGGGCTCAAACTCCAGAGAGATGGCACCTAAAGCTCTATCCAGAATCCCCTCTCGGCTCGGGTCCAGAACTAGGTGCTCCGTTGGCTCGTTCAGCTTGCGGACATCCCACCAAAGAACCTGACAAAACAAGAGAAATCTTCATCCTCAAGTCTCATTTTTATAAGGAGGTTCTCTCTCTGATCTATCAACCAAAGGTCCCTTAACTACCATTGATCCACCTACACTCACCAATCGATAGGATATCACTTTACTACTGTATGTGGGATGTTCTACCTGTCCGTCAGTGGAAGCAGAGAAGGCATCCGTCCCAGTCTTAGATTGCAACCAGATGATCTTGTAAACTGGATCTTTGTGACTGTGCTCCATAGAGGAATACTCTACAGGCTGGGTGCCTCTCCGAGTGTCCCAGTAAGCTAAGACAAAAACCCACAGATCAATCCCACTGGTTCCAGAAGGATTCTCAGCTAAAATGTTGGAAAGCCTGAAGCAGAACGCACCAATCTGCCCATTGTAGCTGCCCCCCACCAGAGTGTGAGGGTCCTTTGGGTTGTAGTCCAGACAAACAAGAGGGGAATCTGGTTCCAGAGTCATCTCAGGGCACTTTGGGTTCTCTGAAAGATGAAATGATCACTGGTGAAAAGGTTCTGCTCTGAAGGTTTGCATATTTTTGTTGTGTGGTTTGCATTTTCAATTTCATGAATCAATACATTTTAGCTCTGTCTGTGTGTTTAGGGCCTTAGTCCTGCTAAAAGATGAATCTCCATTCAAGTTTCACATCCTCTGCAGCCTCTAAGTTTAGTTTGCATTTAGCTCCATCCATCTTTCATGAACTCTGACTAGCCTCCCTGTCCCTGCTGAAGAAAAGCCTTCCTATATTTCTGTCATTAATGTCTGAAATGTTAGACACTTCAAAAACTTAATGGGGGTTGAATACTTCATGAAGCCTCTCCGGAAAGAGCTCCAGTATGACCCACCCATGTCCCAGATGTAGGAGTCCAAGCTCATGTCTGTGGGTGTCCTTTGGAACTTGAGACAGCAGTATGCCGCAGCCAGCTTCCTGCCGCCATCAGGGTGCCACGACAGGCCAGAGATGGTACGCTGCACCTTGTTGGGATCCCTGAGGGAGACATGAGGCACCCAGCAGGTATCAGAAATGAATCAATCTCCTGCTCTGCTGCTGATCAAATATACCTGAAGACAATGACGGTTCTTGCAGACGTCAGCTCTGGAGTTTCCTCCACCTCATCTTCCTCAAAGTACTGCTGGTGGATGTCTATGCTGTTGTTCTGTATCATGTGTTCCATGACCTAATTGTCATGATAACAGGGACAGTGGTTACAAATTTTCTCTCCATGTATATTGTTGTCAAACAAAGAAACAAAGCTGGAATACATCAATAAAAGGCTAAAGATTAGATTAGATGAGCTTTATTGATGTCACAGCGAAGAAATTCACTGGTCACATATTGGCATAGTAATTAAAGAAGGTGCAAACAAGGAGGAAAAAGGTGCATTAAGAATAAACAAGCAAGCACTGTATATACAATATATGAAGATATATATATTTATTATAAAGTGTGCTTCAGTTGTTGCTGATTGAATTAAACTAACACCATACAGCCTTTAGCCACTATGGGGCGCTATGTCCATACTTTCCAGGTTTAGCTCCCTTGGAAGCCACTAGCATCACTGCACTGAGGGAGCAGTCTGCCTCTGTGTTTGGAAACTGGCTGGACACCCATTTGGATCAGCAGACTGAGAATGATGGAGTGTTGGCCTAGTGGTACCCGGTTCAATCCCCAAAGCCTGCACACTGGGTCTCTGAGCAAGATCCTTAACTGCACACTGTTCCCTGGAGGGGAGTGGCAGCCTATTGCTCCCCAAGGGGATGGGTTAAATGCAGCTGTACATTTCCTTAGTGGGAGATCAAAAAAATTATATTATTATTACTTGTAAAGACAAGGCCAACTTCTTCACTTTAGATGAGAATCAAAATATTTCTTATCAGAATCAATGGCGTAAATATCGGTAAGCAGAGAATGCAGTTGGTTAGGGGCCCCCCGACCTCTTAGGGGCCCCGTCACTGACACCTGGTTAGCCCCCTACGCAATTGTGGACTAGGACGTCTCTTTGCAGATGTAATGGTGAGAAAAATTCCTCTTAAACCCACCTGATACTAGAATGACTGACCAGACCTTATCTATACTGCAAAGCATGCCAGATTTCAACAGGATGGTGATCCGTTTAAACATGACACCAATAGCAAAGCAGACAGTGGTACTTTTAATTACTATGTTAATAACTGTGCATAGTTCATTAGACGGTTGGCAATAAACACACTCCTAGAGAACATCCTAAAGAACCATGTATTTGAGTATTTTTTACAATACGACTTGGAGTTATTGGTAATCCAGAGCGTAGATTATGACCATAACCGTTGCGTGCAATGTGTTAGCGACGATGGAGACCAAATAGAGGTACTTAAGCAGATTCTAGAAAAGAGAAAGGGAGACGAGCTGCTGGAAGAATGGAAAAAACTTCCCAAAATTAACAGTTTTTTTCAAAGTACCAAAGGGGGTGGGGTGTTGTACTTCATATGGGGCCCACCCAGATAATGTTGCTGATGGGCTTATTGTTGTGTTATTACACCATTGATCAGATTAGTTTCAAAATTTGGTGCCTAGCAACAACTTTTAGCTTAGTTTGGTCTTGTATTAAATGGGAGCTCAGACTGCCATAAAGTTGTGCTTTGGGTCATATGACTCATTTATTGACAAATCCAACTCCCTCGTTAAATAGGCCAGTTTTTGAGAAGGGCAGGTTGAAGGGAACACTGATTAGCTAAAAATGTGCTGTATATTGACCTGAAGAATAACTGAACACACCTCAACATAAGTTAAACCTTGGGTGAAAAGTTACGCAGTGTTACTTTAAAGTAGATCTTACCTTGCTGAGTTGCTGGATGCTGTTGATGTAGCCTTTATCATTTTTCACCCTCTTCTTGAAGCGCATGGTTTGTTCCACGTCTTTGGGGTTGATGTCTTTGGGCCATCCGCCCTCCACATGGTTTATGCCACAGCTTTTGAACTCAACGTGTTTGGTGTTAACCTAAAAACACGGGTTATAGATTTGATTATATGTATAATGTATGTTAAAGAAAGATGAAATTATTACTAGTGAAGAGGTTCTCTCTGAGGATTTATGTGTATGGTAATTATTTTACATTTTAATTTATTTTCAAGGTATTTGTGCATCGTTATTGTGAATTTGATGTCACCAAAAATAAATAAAATCAAGGTTTTGTAATTTTAAATTTTAAAAAGAAGGTTCCACCTCTTATTTTTTTTTAGTACAAGTGCACAAACTGTGTTCTTTGAGTCACAAATCAAACCCCTCCTACATTCTCTGGTTTGCTCCCAAACTATTATTGAAGTTTTTAATTGCAGATTATTTTTTTTTTACTTTCACAATTGCATGTGAGGGTTCTCTCTGGGTACTCCGGCTTCCTTACACAACCAAAACACATGACTCTTAGGTTTATTGTTCATCTGTAAACTGTCCTTAGGTATGAGTGTGTAAGTTTAGATGGTTGCATGCATCTGTCCAGGGTATCCTGCCTTTCGCACATACAGTAGCGCGCTGGGGCTAGACACCAGCCCCACTGGCCTTGATGGAGACCGTTTCGGTTTACATTAGCATAGAGGACATGCAATTCAAAAAAGTATATATGCTATTTGTTATGTATAGGTAATCACATTATCATACAATATCTTTTATGTATCTGACCTAAATACATACATTATTAACTTAATGTTACACTTTAGCAATAGTAAATATAAACTTGAGGATTATGCAGTTGAAAGTAATAGGCTTTATTACACTAATAAATATGAACATGTAAGGTTTATTCTATAGTGTGTTTATGTTTTGTGTGTAATAACAGATAGCTAACAGAAACTAGCAAGGGGACTCATTGACTGATGGAAGGAGGGCTCCCGGGGCCGCTTTTAAGACCTGTTTAGGGTCTGTTTTGAGCTGGAACTGGACAAAGCGATACAATTTCTTATGCATATGGCCAAGATACCATAAGGAGTTCAACAGATTAGCTGGGTTCACTTTTATAAACAAGGCTGGAAAGTTTGAAAACCATTTAAATTTGACCTGACCCTGGGTTCCAGCCTCCAGTTTGTATCCATTTATATTTTTATCTGTGTTTATGATGCCGCTTAGAAACTGCCTGAGCACATACTGATTACTTTGCATTTCTAATCGGTAATTATACTTCTTTGCTTATTAATCTGATCCTTACTAATGTTCTTTACATGACTTGAAATTAACTATTGACTAAACCTGAGAGGTTATTTACTGTTGCTCTGCTTGTTTAATAAAGTGACAATGAACACAAGAATCAGAAAACATATATTCTAGTAAATATTTCAAATATAAAAATCTATTTAGTTTTTTACTTTTTTTGGGTGGGGCCCAATATCAATGTCTTTCATGTGGCCCCAAATTCCTGGCAGGGCCCCTGCTCACACCTCTCACCTACTCTGCTAGATTCATGTTCTGCACTTTATTATTTTGAAATTATTATTTATTTATTTTTTTTGTTTTTAACTGTTCTGTATGGAAGAGGATGGGGCCATCTGAAAAAATAAAAAAAGTTAACTGATTTAAATTTGTATTTCAGTAGAGTATGAGAAAAAGTCAGAATTCTGACTTTAATCTAAGAATTCTTAGATTAAAGTTTTTTTTCTCAAACTTCTGACTTTTTTCTCAGAATTCTGACTTTAATCACAGAATTCTGACTTTAATCTCAGAATTCTGACTGTTTTCTGACGGCTAACAAACATGTTAGCATCAAGCCGTAGCCATGTCTGTTTTAGAGACTAACCTGGCTCTCTTGTTTTAATCACCTTCTGCTCTTCCATTAATGAAATAGGATCACCAGGGACCCCTCGGGCACGTACAAAGTCGCATAATTCCATCATTTTTCACCAATGTGTCACTGGCCCTCCCAAACAACTCACATATTTGTCAGTGAAGCTGAGTGCTTCCACATCTCTTCAACCTGGT
>NW_015150993.1:7319-32505 GCF_000732505.1 Cyprinodon variegatus | reverse complement strand
TATTTATTTATTTATTTATTTATTTTTCAGAAATCATGGCCTATAAAGGTGAGCTTCCCTATAACCCTACCAGGTGCTCGGACATTTCACTGCAGGCCTGCGTGGCCTGATCTTTGGAGGTCTTCTGGATGAAGTGGGAGGCCAGGCTGGGATCCGGATGGACGTCCGCTCTCAGGTCCGCAGGCCGGTCAGAGAACAGACACCGGCGGCCGAAGTCGCGGCGAAGCTTCGTGTAAAAGTGGTTGATCTCCATGCTGGGATTTACCGGTTAGCCGTGAATACAGGGACCGAGGGAAAGTCGCTCGGACTCGGACCAAACTTGTTTTAACAACTGAAGACCAGCTCTCCTGCAATTAAAAGAACAGCCGTTTACACCGTATCCTAGCAACGCCAAGGGCGCAAAGAAGAAAAAGCCCTATACATAAGGCTAAAGCCTTTAAAAATCACCCACTATGATATAGGGGGGAAAAAATCCTCTTAAATAAAATGTATAAATATGTGTTTGAGTCAATCTTATATATAAATTGTAAATAATTTATAAATTATTATTTCAATATTAACTTTGATTTCTCATTGTCTCAGTATGACTTTAAATCTTAAATATCAATGCTACCATTTTTTTCAAAGGAAATTTGCTTTAAAAATAGGATTGTCAACAAAAATTTTCTTGAATTTTGTTCAGTGGGGATATAATAGGTTTACATTGTTAATGTCTGTTAGTCAGCATTCTAGCGCTCAACAAACTTATTGTAATTAGAAGGAAATAAAGGGAAAACAATCTTAAAGTTGTTTTCTTTAAACATATTTTGGAATATCCATCTATCTATCTAACATGGGTTCCATTTGATTCAAACATAAGTACATATAATATGTGTAGATTTTGCTTTTACTTATTTTAGACAGAAATGGAACCATACATTTTTTATTTATTATTATTATTATTATTATTATTATTATTATTATTATTATTATTATTATTATTATTATTATTATTATTATTACGTAGTGGGTCAACATAGTTTTATTGTGAAAATCTCCCCCCGGAAGTGTTGTCAGCAGTTCCGCACCATTTTTATCAATCAACACAGAATACAAACTCTCAAATAGGATAAAAAAGAATTTAAAAAAATATAGTACAGATGAAGACAAAAGTGCAAAGTATAAAATCTAACAGCAGAGGATTCATGAGTCAAGACAAACATTTAAGTGAAACAAGGAAGGAGCAATATATTTCTAGCATAAGGATGACAATAGGAGTGATTTAGAATAGCAGAAGTAATTGTCCATGTTTTTTTCTGCATATATAGTTTAAAGTCTTTTTTTATTAACTTTTTAAAATCTTAATAATGAAGAATTTCACATTTGGAAATCCTTAAATTAATTAATGTAATGAGGGAAAAAAAAAAATCCATAATTGAAGGTTCATTTCTCAACACAATCCCAGAATCCCCTTATTATGCTCATTATTGATAAAAAAAAAAAAATATATATATAAATAAATAAATGCAGTCTAAGCCTTTTAATCTATATTTTAGTGATTAAAGTAGACTAGAGTTTTGGGGGCATTCTGGTCATCACATCTTGCTCACTAGGGATTTGATAAAACATGACACAGATGTCTGTTGGTGTTATCTACTCTTTGTACTTCATATTGGGCCCACCCAGACAATGTTAATTATGGGTTTTTTGTTGTGCCATTGCACCATTGATAGAAATGTACTCTATCAAACTATATTGTCCGAAAGTTCAGAAAACTACTATTTAAAAAAATCCTGCCTTTAAATCTGTGTTGTTGTTTTTTTCTTTATTATCTCATGTAGGCCAGTTAGTTATACGTCAGCTTGTACACCTAAATTCGGCCAATCATGTATCAAAGGTCATCTGTCAATCAAATTTTTTTTGGTCATAGCATCTTGATTCATATGTCGCAGCTAATTTACGCAACGGTTGAAACAAGAAAAAGGACTCATTTACTTTCCCATTGAGTTCCGTCTCAGTGTTCACGGGGATGGACGTCTGTGTCTTCAGCAGGCGTAGAGCTAACAGAACTGGCAGCGTTGCGAGGCAAGGGCTCAAACATGTACGGCTGTAACCCTTCTACACCAAACGAAACTTCTGCCGCCCTGGCATCCTCTTCCACAACATCTTTATCTCCACTTTCCTCCTTTAAATAAAAAATGTCCACAACCTCCGACTCTCCTTCTCTTGCATGTTTCCGTTCCTGCTTGCGAACCTTCCGCCACACCAATCCAGCCCCCTTGATAAATTACCAATCACATTCACTTCATTCACTCTTGTAAAGTTGTACACCACTCAGGAGAATTTGGAGATGCCACGATTGGAGCAGCCGTTTCCATACGACTTTAAATGAAGAATGTGTGACATGTGATCTGTCAGAAAATGCTGAGAGTGCCAGGAGTGAAGCATAGCCGACTGACCTGCAGGAGCAGCAGACGCAGAAGAGCAGAAGTATCCGGAGGGGGAATCCTGAGATAGCGTAGATGCGGGAACAGATTTACAGGCCAGAAAATCAGAGATCTGAAGAGGTACCAAATAGCAGTTCGAAGATAGGTCCGACAAAACTGATCAGAATAGGGGCAAGCAAAACTCAGAAGTCCAGAGGCAGAAACTAGCCAGGATCAGGTAATCAGAAACACATAAGGTAAAGAACTCTCACACACGGCTCAAATAATCTGGCACTGATGGCTGGGAACAAACCATTTAAATAGGAACTGGAACAGCTGGATCTGATAAGAAAGAATAAGAACTGGGGGAAGCTAAGCAGGTGGAAGTAATCAACCAATAATCCAGTCATCAGCGCCAAGATCATGGCACTGCAGACATTTATAGTCAGAGCAAGAATTAGGAACAGAGAAAAATCATTAGTCTTTGTCTACATGCTAGACACTTGTTTTGGAGCCATACCAGATTCTCTTTTAGCATCCAAGAAAATGAATATATATTAAATGTAAATCTAGTGGTATGTGGGAGAAAAAAAGTTTCCCATTACCGGGTCTTTTAGAAGAACAGATTTAAAGTGTATAGCCAAATCAACACAGAAAAAGCTTTTTCATGGAGATGTTAGTCAGACACAAAAATAACCACCTTTTGTGAACATCTTGGTCCAAAACCTAGATCCAATTAAATCTAATGGGGTGAGTTAAAGAGAAGAAAGCATCAGAAGCAGTGATCTAGACAGACAGACTGTTTTATTCCTAGAAAATTAGGTTGCATTAAGTAATTTTATTTCTTCACAATAAAATAGTGGATTAATAAGAAAAAAAAAAAAAAGTCCTGGTGGCGGAGGATTTTTCTTCCTAGATAGAGACCAGCATGTATTTAAAAGTACATTTTATATATTTCATCACTAAGTGCAGACAATATTAGTTTAAGATTATAAAATATGAACGGCCTGCTGGTGAATGTGCAGCTTAGAGTGCATTATAAATGATAGAGTAAAACACTATTAACTAATTACGTGTGAGTATTTCTCACCGGGTGAGAAAATGTGCACACCTAGAATAAAGAGTGGGCGGGACCTTTTGAAAAAAAAAAAAAACAGTCTGCTGTGGAACTTTATCAGGGAATAAATCAGCCTTATTAAATGTCTTTCAGTGTGAGTTCATGTTACCACATTAAAGATGAGTTTTTGATCATTTTTCCCCTTAGGATCAAAATGTAGCTTATTTCACTATTGACTATTTCGCCGTTATCCAAGGGACACATTTAAAGTACATGTGCCTGTAGTTTACACTAAATGAATTAAAACCCTGACAAAGCAACAAGATAAGAGTTAAGAGGTAGGAGTTCCTCTGGTTGTATTATTTTCTTATACAGTTAGTCTCTGTTTCCTTTGAAGACCGTTATCCGCCTCCATTTTCCTCCCTGTATCCCCAGGCTGACAGGAGCTGGAATCCTCTGACAAGACTCGACAGGGATCAGGAATCCAGCCTCTCCCTCCCAGCCACAGCCTCTATGTCTTCTAAACATGCAGTCAGTCCAAAGCCAGTTATAAAGCAGCAGAATTAGAGGAAGAAGCACAGAAGCAGGGGGAAAAAAGCTAAAAGATACGAGCAAAAAGTTTTACAAAACTTCTTCATATTTGATCTTCTCTGAATTAAGACCACCTAGTTAAAGAAGTTTATTTTTCACTTTAAAGTTAGTAAAGCCTCTGGTTCTTTTATGTACTTCAGCAGTTGCGTCACCCAAGAGGAGAAGGAGACAAGGAGGCAGGAGTTATTGTTATGCAGAACCCCTTTCTACTGTGATATCAGACTTTTGGGTGTGTCTGTACCACCTTTGCACACCCAGAGAATAAACAAGTTTGAAAAGAATTTAAACTGGCCTTATATCTGGACTTCAACAAGGCCAATTCAAGATGAATATTTCTTAATCTGCTATTTTACCTTTCTGTGTATGATTGTGGTTAAATTGCTGCTAAATCAATTTCCATCCCTGTGTTTCTCTGCCTCTAACTGGTTGTGATCACGGATGCTCTGTGTTTACTTTGATCTATATTCCCATTAAGTCTGATGGACTCTTGACTTGGGTTCCTCTTTACTTTCAATAGACATTTAAAATGGAATCTAATCAAAGATTCCATTCTTGTTAATATAAATGTATACATTTAGTAAATACTGTATGAGATGTGGTTGGATCGGTGCAAATAGGCGTGGAAGAAACTATCTAAGTGATGGCAGGTGTGCGTTTGTGCCCAGGATATGTGGGATCTGCAGAGATGTTAGCGGCCCCTTTTCCGGACCTTAGACCTGAACAAGTCCTGGACGGAGGGAATGTCGGCACTTAGGATAATCTCAGCAGATCTAACTGTTCATTAAAGTCTTCACCTGACTTGTTTTCTAAATTATCAATATGGAGACGCTGATAACCATTTGTTAATCTGTATGTCCTGAGCAGGTCCTCATCAGTGAGGCTGTTTCCTGCACTATGAACAACTGTTAAACAGGATCTCTTTTTAGAACACCTTTCTTCTTCTCACTCTTCCATAAACACCAGATTTTTTGAATGCACAACTGACAGCTGTTCTTTCAACAGATTCTCCACCATAAACTGTGGATGTTTGCATCTCCTGAAATGTATGATATATATTTTAATATCTTCTAAAGTAAGAGTTAAGCTAAATCTCTTTAACTGCTTGGACAGAAACATTTAACGCACTAAAGACTAGAGGTGAGAAATGCTTCATTTAGTGGTTCATTATTCCTGCACCCTTTTTAAACATGTAATTATATATGTCTAAACATGGTCTAAAACAGTGCTATGTGTGGCAGAGCTAATCCCAGTCTGACTACGAGCTGAAGCACAGACGGGATGTTGAAATGTTTCTCAGAGGGTAACATCTCACTCTACTCTGCAACTAGAACATAATGCCATGCCATCTTCTTCTGTCCTTTAAACCATCTCTGTGGATTCTAAAAATTTAACTAGATTTCGTTCTTCCATGATCAGCCACCATCAAATGGTTTAATGTAACTTTACACCTGTGCACCTTTTGCTTTGCTGTGAACCACAGTAGATTTTAGAGAGGAGGGGTGTTCATTAATTGACCAGTCAGCTCAGCTTTCTTACCCTGGAAATAACCTGTTAATCTTCTGCATATTCATGCACATTAACCATTCTGAACAATGTTGATTTGTGGCTAATCTTATAGTAGAGTTAATTTTAACTGCTTGGTTTATAGCAGGCATCCTCAAAGTCGGTCCTCGGGGGGCCGCTGTCCTGCAGGATTTAGAGGTTTCTCTGCTCTAACACAGCTGATTCTGATGAGTGCATTTTTGCAAAAGCTGTTGATCAGCTATCAATGTAAATCAAAAACCTGCAGGACTGCGGCCCTTAAGGACCGACTTTGGGGATGCCTGGTTTATAGGGATTTACATGCTTTTAAAAAATATAACTTTTCATTTTGGAAAAGGTAAGATCCTCTGCAGGAACTATATATTCCTAAGTGGTTTACATTACAACCGACTATTTTAAGTGTAGATTTAGAGTTTTAAAGTGCTACTTCTCAATTATTCCATCCATTCTGTATGATATGCCACTACCAGCAATGAGGCATGCCCGCACCATTATGCCACCACCGCCGTATTTGATAAGTTCTACAGAACAGATATGCGTGACAGCCTCACTTCAAGTTTTTCAAAAATCTTTGTTGGCCTGATCGCTCAATATGCAGCGCCTCACATCTGATCATAGAACTGTCTTCAGAAGGCATGTGTCTCCATCATGTCAGTAACTGTAAGTTAGACTTATTCAGTCAGTCCTTTTTTATCTTCAAAACAATATTTTGGGTTCCCCATTTGTAGTCATTTCTATAACTTCCTAACCAACCGTTTTTTCATCTGAGGGCCACAGAAGCTTGAACTGGGTTTTTCCACTGAAATATGATCCCAAACACACCTCACATGTATAACTATAGAACAGCTTTGATTGAAAATGTATGCAAAAACCTTGTCAACATATGTAACCCTTAAATGGCAGTTCAAGTTTGAGTAAGAAAGAAATCCACAATAATCCGCTATGTGCTTCCCCAATTCCTTAAGGTCGTTTTAAATTACCTTTGCACATCCGGCATCCTGACTCACCTTACATTTTTTTATGTCTTACCTTAAAACTAATCTGTTCTGCTTGACTTTTAATTCAGTTTAATGTGTTGATTTTTACAATGAAAATTGTTTGTTTTAGGTGATTTCTCTCTTTAGGTATATGTTGAACTTTTATTTTAACAGTTGCTTAAAGCTCTTTGGACACAAACCTTAAAAACATTGGTGTTTAAATTAAAAATGTAAAATCTTATGGCATTGATGTCCATTATTAGTTGCATTTTAACTTTGATAGGACTGCACAGCTCTATAAATGTGGATTATGTGTTCATGTAGAGTTCCCATGTTTCTTCATGCATTTACTGACTCATTGTTTTGCAGATTTAAAGATCAGGTCAACTCTTCTTATTTTCTATTTTTTAGTTATTTTCCTAGGGCAATTCAACTCTTAAACTGCAAGTAATAATAAAAAAATTTATATATAAAAAAAAGACATTAAGTCAGTGCTATGTAATATATTATTTGCTTTAATAATAATAATGTATCTTCCATTAGAAAAATTCAAATCTTCTGTTGCAAAGAGAAGCCCACTGGTAATAAAGTCCCATTCAAAACAATAAAAATGAGCCACAACACAACGTGGATGTAATATACAGAGACTGGAAGAATGTTGGATGAAAGGATGCCTGATTCAGAGCATCTTCTGAAAAAGTTCTACCTTGTTTGAGGTTCTTCCAAGGTTTTGTTGGGAACATAAAAAGAGAGAATCTCATCTTTAGGGTATCACCTTCATGACTGAAAATATTTGCTCAGAATATAATATAAATAATACATTTATATCAGAGGAAGTCGTCATGTTTGGACAATTCTAGTGTTCTTTTTCTCCTTGCTGCATCATACTTTTTTTTTTTCATGCAAAATAAAACCCGAATCCCTGCCCTTTTATAAATATATAAACAAAACACTCTGCATGTCCATGAGTTAACACATCCCTCCTTCATCCTTCCCTGCTGAGTTCATTCCGGTGATCTACTGCCCAGCTGATCCGTTAGTGTCATCGCTGTCTGCCTCCCGTGGAGAACTTGGAGTGGATCCTCCGACGGAG
Source organism: Cyprinodon variegatus (assembly GCF_000732505.1). Taxonomy (NCBI): domain Eukaryota; kingdom Metazoa; phylum Chordata; class Actinopteri; order Cyprinodontiformes; family Cyprinodontidae; genus Cyprinodon; species Cyprinodon variegatus. The sequence goes on along the minus strand of NW_015150993.1, from coordinate 24,840 downwards.
CCAGAGGTGGATCCCCCCAGACCTCCCGCCCTCCTTGCTGCCTTTCCCTTCAGCAGGGCGCTGTCCGGGTGCAGGGAGTGCAGGTGGACCAGCAGTTCGTCCTGAGTCCCCGCAGTGTGGCCGCACTCCTCGCAGACGTACAGCTTGTTGCGCCGCTCCTTGTAGGCGTACTTTAGGGTGACGCTGTGGATCTTCTTCATGTGGGACTCCAGGGAGCAGCGCTGGGTGAAGGCCTTGTCGCACAGAGTACACTTGTACGGACGGACCCCTGAAGTAATGAGAGGAAGTCGAAGAGTTAAAAGCTTTCCTGCATCTTGAGGCTTCTTGTGACAGTCTAAGAGAATAGCTACCTGTGTGCGTGCGCACGTGTCTCTTCAGGTCAAACGTGTCGTTGAAGCCTTTGCCGCAGTAGTTGCACAGATGTCTCTTGGTCTCACTGTGGCACTTGATGTGTCGGTTCAACATGCGCTGGTACTGGAAAGTCTTCTGGCAAACCTGAGACCAGCAGGCACATCATTTAGCTGACAGCATGACATGGAAACACTTCCAGTCTTTAAGGTTGTGTGTTCACCTGCGTTTCTTCTGGTAAACTAGGTAAACCTACTATAGTATAACTTTCATCTTATATTTGGAAAAGAAGCAGGTAACTTTGTTTGAATTTACAGATTCTCTATTTCTCTAAAAGTCCCATTTGGATGCAAAGATCCTATCGAGATCCGCCTGACATCACTGCTGCCAAGCAAACTTGAATGATGCGCATTCCATAACTAGATATAGCAACTTAATATCACAATGTTTTTTGTTGTTTTGTTTGTTTTTTTTATCACTGCTGCTTACTTTATCAAGGCTGCATTTTAAAGACATGAAATTGTCTAAAGCGTTATTCTAAATGAAATTTTTTTTTGTTTACACTTGTTCATACAAAATGACAAAATAAATCTAAGTCTAAGTACAGCAAATCGAAACTGAAGGTGAAACGTCATTTATTTCACATCTGCTAGATATAAAAGAGCACCAATCGAGACCGAAGTGGTTCTTCAATTCCTTTTATATTTCTCTCTTTAGAATAAGGTCTCACAAGCTGTTTTTCCATTAAAAATATGCGCAAAACTCTTCTGATTTCTGCTAAATTTAAAAATGCCAAAGTTCCACATTGGCGATATTTCCTTTAAATTTTAATTTTTTGTCCGTGAAGCAGACACCCTGTCTTCTTTTAAGGGTAGGCTTAACACTTTCCTTTTTTGATCAAGCTTATAGTTAGAGTGGCTCTGGTTATCCTGAGCTATCTCTATAGTTATGCTGCTATAGGCTTAGACTGCTGGAGGACTTAGGGACCCCTTTTTCATCATTTTGCTTCATTCTATCTCTATTCTTCCACTCTGCAGAATCTGTTAGTTCAATCTCTAACGTTATGCTCTTTCTCAAACTTCTCTCACATCTTTCCCTTCACTCATCCTCAACAACGAGAAAAAGGAGACAGAACGTTTGTATCTTGTGGAGCCCCGGCTGCCCAATGTGTCAGTTTACTCACAAATAAAGCTAGTAAAAAAAAAAAAAGCTCTGATTTATATAATGTTTCTTTAATTCTCCTTCAAAATAACTAAGTTTTGATTGAGATCAGAGCCGCACTATTATGGGATCTTGTGTGTTTATCCCACTTCTCAAGTATTTTCTCAACTTAGTCTCCTAATGTCTTGTTGATGTCTTGTCTCTGTTTAGCTTATCTCTTGCTCCAAAGCCACCCTTAGGAGAAGTAAATCAGAAATAAGTGATTCAAGAATGAAACTAATATGAGAAGCTTAAACTGATCCTGTGAGATGAAACTGAACTAACAAAACACCCTTTGTGATTCTATTTTTTCCCCAAGAGGTTGAATTTTGATTGTATTATATCTATAAAATACCTACCCAGAGCTCGCGGTTTAATTTATATGAAATTACATCTTAAGAGCTTAGAGATAATCCATTGAATATTTTTCTTTCCGATTAAATTTTACTTAAACAAAACAGACAGTTTACCATCAAAACTTAATAGGTTATATACAAAGATATATTATTGTTTTCACAAAACTTCCTGAATATAATTTTAGCTATTATAATGAACTTTTCTTGAATTCAAAAATATAGGTGCTTCTTCATTGATGCAGAACAGATACCTAAAGATACAGGTTACTTTCCTAAGGCTTACTGGCTACGTTTCTGTAAAAAGTAAAACCCTCCAGTTTTTTAAGCCCCAGGATCATTTTTCTTTGAACTTACAGAGAACATTCCTGGGTGTCAGGGGTTACTTTTTTGAACATACAGAGAACATTCCTGGGCGTCGGGGGTTAACTTTTTTGAACATACAGATCGCTTTCTTTGCAAGAATTTACAGGCTGTTTCCTAAAAGCTAACAATTGTTTTCTCCGAACTGGGACGTTAGTTTCTTCAAAGAAATTTCATGCTTTTAAAATTCTTACTTCCTCAGAACCGTCGGGTCTCTTTAAGGAATTTACAAGTTTAACAGCAGATAAAAATTCTACTATTTTAAAATGGATCTGGAGCAATCAATGATGAATCAAAGATGGAGTGTCTTGTAGTCACCTGGCACACATACGCTCCTGTCGTTGTAGGGGTAGCGCTGTGATTTTGACCCGCTGATCTGTTTACAGTAGCTGGTGCCTCTGAAGGGCCGGGGGGCGGAGCTTGCTGGGGGGCTGCTGGCGTAACAGGGGGCTGTGGAGGTAGAGGCTGTGGATTGGAAATTTGGGGACGAGCTTCAGGAAGAAGAGAGGGATCAGGAGGCAACACGCCTGTAGTTACCTGTCAGAGAGAGAGGTTCAATTAAGAATATTAAAAGAAATAATTTACGATTAAAACAGTTTCCTTTTCCGACATCCTAATTTAAGACGATCTGTTTAAATTTTTTAAAGAATTTCTTAAGTAATAGACTTCAAATACCTCAATATTTTTTTCTGATTCAGCTAACAGAGGCCTAATGCCGTTTCTCCTTCCTCACCTTAATTTTAGATCGGATGTACAAAGAGTCGCCATGCAAGCTCCGTCTGATATCCGACTTCCCCTCTGGCGAACTTGCTAGACTTCGCGGTTGTCCAAGCAGCGTGCTGGACGGCAGCTCAGCGTGACTGTCTGATGGAGAGCGTTTGGTGAGGCAGAGAGGCACGGTCTCTGCAGGGCTGGCCTCAACTTCTGTCATCAAGACCGACGGCGGGAAGATGGAGACTGGAAGATAGACGGATAAAATAGTTATCACCACTTATACTGTGTTATGGACATTAACATTAGAATAATCTGTTTTTTTCTTTATTACTTCCACTTTTTTTTTTTTTAAATACTACAAGATGTCAAACCAGGAAGTGAAAAAGATGTGGTATTCAATCCAGGTAAGAATTAAATTAGGTCATAATCACTTTTGGACATTTCAAACATAGAAATGTCTATTCTTTTTGATCAAACAGATCGTTTATCATCATTATAATATAATATAGTATATTATAGTTCTTTTCCATTTGCTTTATATCTGAATCTTATTGCATATAAGCAGACACATCCAGATTAGAATAAAAAAAAATCCTTCAGTTAAACCTTTACAGTGTACAGTTGAGAGAAAATAAATAAAATTGGAAGCTCTGACGCAAGCGAGAAAAGCAAATACTCAGCAAAAACATACACTGGATAAATATTTATCTCTATTACAAACATAAAAAAACAATTATGAGCTAAAATAATTTAAAGGTGCTTGGTAGAAACAATTAGTGAATGGGGACAAGACTGTTTATGTAGGGTAAGAAATTCTTGCAGGAAGGAAAGAAATGATAAAGGCTGGGCTCCAAAATGGTAAAGGTCACCAGGACTGCGGTTCAAAGTAAAAATATAACCGACCAATATACTTAGATATTTCTGGATATTGTTTATTGGAGTGATATAAATCCAACCGTAAAATGTATCAATATGAACAAAATTGCAAGCAGTTGAAGTGTTTGACTTAGGAATAGAGAAATTAAACCTTAAGGTGACAGCCCGATTTAGTAACTATACAGAAAATGTGAAAATGACTGCAACTCTTACATTTCCAGAACATTTGTAAAACCCTATGTTTTTTATAAATTGGATACTTTGCTTTACCCTTGACTCTATTTTGTTATATGTAATTTCCTTTTTGTATAGAATAATTCAAGCCTGCTACGTTCACCCAGAACCAGAACCAAACATGAAGAAGCAGCATTTAGTTCCTATGCTCCATTTATGTGGGACAAACTTCCAGAAGACTATAAAAGTGCTAAAAGCCTGAGTTCTTTTAAGTCAAAGTGAAAAACCCATTTGTTTAGAACTGCCTTTGACTGTTGAAGTTAAACTATGAACTGAGGTATTATTAGTTTAAGGTTGTGGTCCAACTGATTAATGCTTGCTTTACTACCTGCTTGTTTTTTGTTTCTTTACTTGCTTTTATTCAGTTTTTTTTACTGTTTCATTCATATAAAGCATTTTGAATTGTCTTCGTAATGAACTGTGCTATTTAAACCAACATCCCTTGCCTCCTATCTTTTAATAGAAAAAAACTAAAGGTAGTTGGTGCACTGATTTAAAGGGAAGTGGTATTCTATACCGTCAATGATGAATATTAAACCTGACTAAATAGTATTTACTCAAGAGTTTCCATAGAATGCAGGTAAAAGAATTGCGGTCTGCAAACAAGAAAAAAATGTTCTAACAGGTTCACCTTTATTAAAACCCTTTGAAGATGCTTTCTTGATTCACTAGGATGTTTTTTTTTATTACTTTAACATTCTGCTCACTAAATTAGCTTTAGTCTTAAATTTAATGAAAGAACCTGATTCCTGATTTAACAAAAGAAAAGTTGAAAAGTAGAAAATCTGATTTTAAAAAGTCTTTTCAGGCGGGTGAAATAGAATACTGTTTACCCAGTGATGGAAATGCAAACAGGGGAAATTAGGGAAAATTATTATTCCATTACTGGGTTTCACAAAAGGCAGCTATCGTCCACCACTTCATATTTGCACAATTGCTCTACTAGCAAACATACATAATAAAAAAAAAAAAAAAAGTGTGTTTGTGTGGGTAGGTGTGCTTCTCTTTGGCTTATTGTTGAGTATGCCTTACTTTGCACGCAGACACATGCCTAGAAACACACACGCACCAACCTATACAAAGACATCCCCATTACAGTTAGACTTGCTGAACCAGCTGGTCTTGCAGCACCAGCTCTTTACCTTCCTCAAACAATCCACCTCCGCAGGGCTGAGCGTCTCCATTCGCTCAGGTGTGCTCCCCATGTGGAAAAAGGTGCACACAAGCAGAACGTAACAAAAACGTCAAATAGAGCAACGTGATTGACAGGGAAAACCAACGGCGCTTTATAAAGGCGTGCTTGTCTGCGTGTTTCAGGTAACCCATTGGCAGGTGTGGCTTGTCTAAGTGAAAACAAGGAATCAGTTTAGGTTCTCAGGCCAGAATCTGATAAAACCCAAATGTAAATGCAAATGAGGCCCCACAGCTAGCTTTAAAGATGAGAAGACACAAAAGCTGATCTATAAACTTACAGAGTTAACGGTACGCGGTGACACAAGGAGGGCTCTGTGTAGCAATTGCAGCATATTTGGTAATGTAATGTCACCAACAAACTTCAGAGGATTTTAGGACTGGGATTACAGAGAAATGAGCAGATTATTATGAAGTGCAACCAAAAATACGAAATAATGACTACATTTCTTTGCAATTTCAGATTATTGTTCTGACATGACTTCTAATTTAAAATCCAAATTTGGGGTCTTAACCTGGGAATTTAAAAACATAATTTTTCTAAAATAATAATAATAATACATTCTATTTGTAATGCTATTAACCAATAACAAAATCTCTCAAAGTGCTACAGGTAATAGTCTTTATATTTGTATTTAATCATGTTTAGGAGATTAAAAAAAAAGATTAAAAAAAAAAAAGCTCATGCAGAACCCTTTTCATAACTCCCTTTTTTTGCAAGGGTACGCACAAGAATTGGACTTGTGTGTGTGAGCGTGTTCATGTGGACGTAGCATTAGCTACATTAGCAGTTTGCCATGGTTAATTTACTACCGTTTGCAGGTCCCATAATCAATAGGTAAAAAACTCACACAAGGAGCTCCTTACTGACTGCCTGCAGGTGACTTCCTGATTGGTGGCATCGCCTGTTTTGGCATAGTAGACACAGGCATAATGATAGCGAAGGAGGCTATAAATACTGGAGGATGATCAATATCATGTGGAGACTGTACTCTTGTTGACTTTCTCTTTTAGACAAAGAGTCTATACACACACGTACAAGCCTTGTTCACACTGGTTTTTCCAGCAGGCTATAACCGAATTCCATCACCAACACACGTTTTAATTTTAGATGAGGTTTAAACTATTTGATCTTCTGGATATCCTGTCATGTTTCTTTAAAGGTGCCAGATTAAGAATCGGGTTACCAGATTTGACAAAAATCCATTCACCCATCGGTCGATGGCTTCATGATCCTATACCTCAATAGCCTTAGCCGACTCCTGCCGATGTGGAAGAGCAATGGCTCAAAACTCAGCTCCAACTGCTGACTGAAACCACAACCAACTCTAGGAATGACAGCCACCCTACATCTTCAGCCTCTTGTATTATGGATTTAATTTTAATCTGCATCTCCTCATCCCAATAGGTGAGGATGAGAACATAGACGGAGGGGAAAACAAAAGCTTTGCCTTTTCTTGCCAAGTTTGATTATCCTTACCAACTCTTGCCATGTCTTGTTTAGAGTCACATTTGTCCAGCAATTTCTCTCTACATCCTATCATCACTGATACCAAGATGCATGAATTTTTGCACTCTTTGCAGAGACTAAAGCCGGATATGGATGGAGCAGTTCATCCTTTACAATTAGAAATCCCTGGCTTCCAACTGAATTGAATGTCCTCCTGAACTCTTCATTCTTATATGTTCCAGTGTGGAGACCCAGAGAATCCCAAACTAGACATCCTTCTTTCCATGAATATAACTTAACAACTGTTCACAAGCACCCAAAATACCACTGAAAGTGTAAAGTCACCCTTGATCTATGCAAAGAATATAATCAAAGATCTTGCTTTGCTTATGCAACGACCTGGTAGCTTCTGTAAAGCATCTCTGGAACATTTGCAGCATCTTCCATGCATTGATTCTGCAGACATGGAGGTAAACCTAAAGAACTACAAGGTACAACCAGACCAGGAAATCAGACTCTATGACACGTTCAATATGTTGTTCTTCCTGAACCAAAAGACAAATCAAATTCCTATCAACACCCTGGAGAAAGGATACATTTGGTGATATATCATGATTTTCGGCTGCTAGATATAATATCAACCTTTAGTTCCTAGCATCGATTTTAAAAAGACATTTTTACCTGAAACAAAGAGCTAAAATGGGCTACCTCTGCGCCGTCACTTTGTTAGATAGGGCCTTGTAGCCCTTTTGCCGTTGATGTTGAGGCAGTCACAGTGGAAGTCACGGACTGACTAGAACCCCAAACAACATGGATACCAAAATAACTAAATGATCAATATCTTTAGATGAACATATACAGCACTTGCTGTTTTATCTATGGTGTGTCTGAAAGTTCACCCTAATCACTATATAGGGCACAATATAGTGGTTAGGCCATTTTTGATGAGCGTCCGAATGTCTACTGGATGAAAAGTAGTCGACTCAAAATGTCCCAGTGCACCTTGAAATATAGTGATCATCCATGGGAACTAGACGAGCAGATATATCCTGGAATGCTTTGTGCGGAGAGCTCTCCTCGCAAAGCATTATGGGATTTGCTTTCACAGCGGGCTGCTATGGCTATAAGCTGTCGCTACCTGACAGTGGCGACGAATAACAAAGATGGCACTGTGCGTTGGAGACAGAGTTACGTGAATAACGGGGAGCGAACAGTAGTGATGTTCAGTTCGAAGGGTTAACTGATGGTTCTATATAGTGAATGAGGGATCTTGGAGTTGGGGCGGACGTTCAGACAAGGCCTGAAAAATATTGCAATATAACACCGTATCGTGACCCAAGTATTGTGACACATATCATATCGTAACACCCATGCCAATACTCACCAATACCTACTACCTTGCAAAAAAACATCTAAAATTTTTAATTTTACAGAGGAAAATTTGTTGTCTATTAGAGCTAAATGTGTAATTATGTAGGCTGTTTAATGAAGGAAACCAACTGATTTAAAGGGACCAAATCATGTAGCATGTAGAGAAGTGAATAACATTTTCATGATCTGGCACAAAGGCTTTCTTAATTACTTTTTTTTTTTTGGTACGCTCTTTGGTTACTGCCTTTAGTGGACATTTAATCTCAACTTGTATTGTTTGCTTATCCCCCCGTTAGCAATGAATGAAAAGTGTATTTGTGTTTGGGAGAACTGCAGGGATTCCAAAACCATCAAAATGCTTTTACTTCAAGGTCAAGACCTGGAAAGAGCTCCACTGTTGTTTGAACATGTTTTGGTGTTATAGTGTTGTTGTTTTTTTAAATTATTTATTTACAGCAAAGATCAGCTGAGAGAGAGTCAATAATCAGTAGATAACTTTATCAAACATTGGGTGTGACTCAGCGTGTGTTTGCTAAAGGTGTATTGTCTGCAGCAGCCGGCTGTTCGTAGAGTCCGTTACATTTTCCTCCATTCAATAAACGTTAACCTTCAGGTGGCTTGAAAGCCGACATTTTAAGCAGATCCCCAAATCTGCTGAAATCATTAAAAGCCAAATAATTCAATACTATTATTCATAGTTTACAACTATAAATAGGCATGTAGATGACACACAGCTTCTAATGATTCTATCAAATCTAAAACACTATAAGATACTAAAATTGTTTATCAAAAGCTGCATAACAATTTCCTCTTTTCACCTCAGTTTTTGGCAAAACAGGATGATAGCAATTAAATATTTGGTGTTTGGTTAGTCTCAAAGCAATCCTGTATTGTTGAATCATTAATCCGCTGCGATAATTCACTATGTGTATTCAGCTTGTTAAAACATATAGACATTTGTGAAAATATTTCTACCTCCCTGAATGGGTCATGAATTCCACCTAGCTGCTGCTACTGAGGAGTAAAATATTTAAAAGCTAATTCTGAAGAAAAGTATGGAATAAATGCAGGGCCGTAACCAGGATTTTTGATATACTGAGGTCAAATATTGCAATAAATGTTACTTGACAAAAAACATCCTAATATAGTGACTTTTTAAATATATATTTTGGAAACGTGAATAAAGAGAGTTAAATCATAAGCCTGATCAAGGAGGTGAATATGAACATGTTTATTATAACAGTTCCAAAACTCACAAAATTAAGAGTATTTGAGTGAGTGTTATTATTATTCTTATCATCATCATTATATTACAGTATTATCATTGTTATTAATATTGAATTATTATTACTGCTATTATTATTGTCACCATCATCAACATGCATGTGCATGGCCCACTAAATGTATCAAATGACTTGGAATAATATGATTGTGGACTTCATGAAGAATTCATGCTGATCTTCACACCAAAGTCGGAACAATTTTCAAAATATAGTTGGACATTTCTCTGAATTAAAAAAAATAATAGTAATAAAAACATTTCAAAAAGAGAAAATGCCGAGGACATGACCTCGATGTTCTCAATGCTGGTTACAGGGCTGAATAAATGTGAGATTTGATCTCAAAATTGTGGTGAATATATACTCTACCTAGATTACCCGTTTGCCATATTTTAGGAATGAAAATTAACCATTATTTGAAATTATCATATTAAATATTATATTAATATTTAATTATATATATATATATATATATATATATATATATATACATAGCATAAGCATAAAGAGAAAAGAGAGAAAAATTTAGGATTCAATAACTATATTTCATATGAACTTTTCATGCCAAATTTGTTCAGTTAAAAAAGTGCTACTCAGTGAATATTTTAATGCTAATCTATTGGCTAAAACTAACTATAGGAACTTATATAGCTATAGATCTAAGACTACTAATGTCTTTCTGTTAAATAAATAGCAATTAAAGCCAATTTAAAGAGAGAGCAAATGTGCTGCTTGGGTTCTAAGTTGAAGAACAAAATCAGATTCCTTCCATATAGAATCCTGCTTTCATGAAATAAAAACATGGATAAGGAATTAAGTTATTAAATGCATAATTCATATTACATTTGCAATATTTGGTCATATTTTGATTTGGCCAGACTCCTTTGGAAATATATTTTTTTAAAATTCCAAAAACCCCATATCGGGCTTCAATCCTGTTATTTAGTTTTGCTTTTATGCAATTAATTAGATAACTAAATAACGACACCAAAACTTAGTAAATACAGTTTGGAAAGTAATAGTTTTAGCAAAGGCTTCTGGCTCTTTTAGGCCGCCAAAAATGCTTGGTCTCAAAAGATTAAGCTCTTAGTATTAAATGTGTTGCCAAAATCTAAGGTCTTATGAATGCTATTGTTAACGGATACATTGTATGTGAAATTTAGATGCCATATTATGTTATCCTTTTGTTAAAACACTCATTTATAACATAAAACTTCCTTGTAGAGAGTGATAGAGATTTAACTTAGTGCAAATCAAAATAATAATCATCTGTATTTTTCATCACAATTTAGTAAACTATCATGATATATGTACTCTGAATTCCAGCATCCTAATGGGAGGCGTGAACTCTGACTGTGCAGCGCCTGGGGAGCTTCCTGGAGCTAAGGGTCTCACTTTGGGACCCACAGCAGCAGCCTGGGGAATTTGAACCTGAGAACTTCCAGCTTTCCCAGGACACACTCCCTGCACTAACCACAAGGAAACTACTGTCAAAATATATCAAAACTTTAAGAGAAATACAATTAACCCATCATACAAACACTTGAAGAGTAGGTGTATCGCATAAAGAGACTGAATGTAGAATAACCTGTTCAACAGGCTATTGCTGTCTTATCCAGGAAGGCTAATTTAAGTTTTCCTTTATTGTTTTGAGTAACAGTTTCTTTAAAAAACTTAAATCTGACAGAATTTAACTATTCCCAAACATAACATTAAAAAGAAAAGGGGAGGAGGGGTTGGGGCACAGCTTTCATCTTAATGTCAAGAATAACTGTATGCTTGTTGCAACGTTAAAGACCACTGTTACGAAACTAAAATCCCATCAGCTGTATTTAATCTCAGAGGAGGGCCAGAGCACACTGATGATCCAACAGAAACAGGCCCCGACACATGTTTCTGGATTATGAGATAAAAATAAAACTCCAAAATACACAAAATCATCATGTGGAAAAATAATCCTATCTGATGGCATCTTGTGGCTCATAATAAAAGTATTCAGCACACCTACTCTATTTCTCCCTTGGGTAATTATCATACCTCTGTGTGTGTGTGTGTGTGTGTGTGTGTGTGTGTGTGTGTGTGTGTGTGTGTGTTCATTTGGACTGCGGTGTCCTTTGTTTTGTTTTTTTTTTCGTGCGTGCACGCCAACGCACTCCAGGCAGGTACATCAAGTAACGGCACATACCTGAAACTGTAGCAGAGACCGTTGCTGGGTTTTGTCAGGGTGTTGACGATGTGTCATAATGCACAGGTGCTCCAGGTTTATTTTTAGTCTATAAGTCTTAAAACTAAATTAAATAAAAGGGTCTTCTACCACTAAGGGATTTAATTGGCAGTCATCCTTTGTGAAAAAAAGTAAAATCAAGTTTTGCAGACATTGACATGGAAATATTTAACAAATATATGGTAGTGAGTGAAGATGTGGGTGATATGGCTCTTGCAACACGTTATTTAAAAAAACAAGTGGATATGTCCCGTTCATTTTCTGGTTTCAAGCTTGAAACCTAAAGATTTAAAGGTTGGTATTTTATACTGAACTGCTTTTTGCTTTATAGTTTACAGTTTTAAAAAAAAAAGAAAAACTCTACTCCACAACAAATAAAATATCCATCTAAAACAGAGCGACAATTTTCTATTATACGTGGGGTAAGGATTGGGTTCATCCCTTTTTATTCCCTACCCCTAAATTAAATTAAATTAAATTAAATGCATTCATAAAGTTACAATAGATGAATAGCATTCACCTGTGAATTAGCGAACAACTGTGAAGAAACATTATTTTAAGCGTTTAAGATCTCAGACAACTGTCACTGCAGAGATCCATATTTCAGGCTGGGCAACCTGGGGACAGATTTCTACATCCTCACAGTCCACAAATTCAACCTTTATTGGCGAGTGTTTAGAAGAACAAGATGTGCAATGGTAGTTTTCCTACAAGCCATGTCAGAGTTTAAAGCAAACATGTAGAAGATGGGGCTCCAATCAGATAAGAAAGCTCTGAACACAACATTCTGATGGGGAAACACAGTGGAAGCAGCATAATGCTGTGGGGAAGCAAAAAAACAACAAAAACAACAAAAACGGAGCAGCTGATCAGAGTTGATTGAAAGATGGAGAATATATAGTGCTAATTTAAGGCATCGGTGGAGTTAAAAATCAGCTTTCCTGCTGTTCATCCCAGTTCAAACAGCCAGGAGGATGTAGAAGTCAATGATTAAAAGTTAACGGGAGAGGAGAGGAAGACGCAGGCAAACAGTGAAGAAGGAGCGGGGGAAGGGTCAGAGAGTGCTTTAGGGTGTAGTCCGTTACTTGTTATCTGATACCGGCGACCTGTTACAATAAAAACTCCGCCGACGGCAACAATGGGGATTGTTCTCAAGAAAAAAAAAAAAGGAGGGGTGGTGTTCCCCAATAATCAGATCAGATAGTCAGGGAAAGCTGAGGGTAAACATAAGGATTTGAAATCCGCATCACTGTGTGTCTTAATTTGGGGGATGGGTTCTGTTTATTCTAAAGAATCCGAACATAAAGAAAAGAGCGACTTGTTTTGATTGAGGTGCGTTCAGGGAGCGGGCCTTCATGTGGACTTTTATAAGTCGGAGCGATTGAACAAGGAAGGAGGAGTGCAATCAGGGGTTGAAGGTCGATGGAAAGCAACGGGCTCTTTCTGATTAAAGAAAGGCCCGCAGTTAAAGACGTCAGAACTATATTTAGACATTGCATAGATATTTATATAGAGTGAAATCTAATCAAATACTTTTTTTTATTTTATTTAGGTTATGTTAAATGAATCACTTTTTTCATTTAATTTTATTTTACGCAAAAAAAAAACAAAAGAAAGAAAACATGTTGCAGTGATGAAGTGATAGGCTCCCAGGGGCCCCATCGGGTTTCCCGTTATTCGCAAACTCTAAGGTGGCCCCGTTACATCCACACACCGGACCCCCTCCCTCTACCTCCACCTGCAACACCGACAACAGCTTTCCTGGCCTGATTCCAATCCCCGCGTAAATAACGCTCCAATCTGTGCGTAAAGGGCACCGAAACCAAGACGCTGTGACCCCCTTACAGTCTTAGTTAGTGTCCAGTTTCCCCCTAAACACCAAACATGGCTCATTACTGCAGCAGTGGACTCACCTGGGATGTAAACGTCTCCTCTCTCATGGTCGGGCAGCTCACTCCAGTTCCGCTTTCCCGGCGAAACGTTCGCCTTTTTTACCAAAAAAGCCCGCGGCATGTTCCTCAAAATCAACCAGTCCTCTTCTTAAATCTTAAATATAATTATATATATATATTTATTTTTGCTTTTCAAGTAAAAAAAAAAAAAAAAAAACCGACGTCAAACCAGGTAACGGCTGAAAAGCAGGAAGCAGAGGGGAAAAAAGTGGCAAGGGTCGATCCTCTTCTTCTCTCCTCCTTGCGTTTTTTCTTCTTGTTTCGTAAGGTTTATCTTTAAATATTTCTTTTATAAAAAAATCCGTCTCAAAGTGAGGCTTTCAGTTTTGAAGAGCGAAAGGAAGCGAGTGAACAGGTGAGTCTGCTCAGGTGAGGCAGGTAAAAGCAGAGCGGACTCAGCAGCGCCTTCAAATAACGGGAGAGCGAGTGAAAAAAAAAACGGTGGATATCCCTGATCACTCACACACACACACACATAGAGAGAGGGAGTCAAAGCCGACAGAGGTGGGTCAAACAGCAGCTCAGGTACTCATTTAAAAAAAAAAAAAAGCAGGAAACATGCGCCAGCGCGCATGCGCTGCAGAAATAACGGTGACAGGCTGCAGGGAGCGAGGGTTAGGCCGCACTATACCTGCTGAACCGGTTTACCCCTCCTCTCCCTGTTTCTCTCTTTCTTTCTTTTTCGCTCCCTACCTATTCTCCATTCCCCTTCAAGGTGGGGGAGCCGTGAGAAAGAGGAGAAAAGGTGAAGGAAAGATAAGGAGATGGATTCACAATAAAAGGTGATTTCAGCCAGATGAATAAAAGTCTGAAACAGAAAGATGACATCCATGATGTCAGACAGACAGAAGAGTTTGGATCTAATAGGTAAAGAAATATATCAAAATGATATATTTCCCCCCCTGCAGCAATGATGATTTCTAATATGGGTTAAAAAAAAGAAAAAAAAAAACTTTTCCAGATTGACTAGAGCTCAAAGCATGCCATTTAAAAAAAAAATAAAAAATAAAATAAAAAAATAAAAACAATCCCCTAACTGCACAAGATGGAGCAGAAAGAACCACTAACATACCGGTACATGGGAATGAGCTCTTAAACTGCGTTAGAACAATTCTACAGACTAAAAAAAGTAGGAGGAAGAATAAATCAAGGTTTTAACTATAATGAAATGAATACAAAACACTAAAACATGCTGAGTATGCTTAATTTGGATTTAGCACATTCTACTTCTCTATTTTTTTCATTTTGCTCCATAATATTCTGCAACAAAACTCTAAAGTCTCTGCTGAAAGGATTAATTTTTACAGTTGGACTGTTTATTAATCAGGTGACTTCTGAAGGTAGCTGGTTGCACTATAACGTATTTAGGAGTATGAAAGTATGGGGCGGGTAGACAAAAATTCACCTTAATAAAACTTGAATTTTCAATAAAGTTTAATGTTATAAAATTACACATTAAAAAAAGTTAAAATATATATAAAAACTATTGTAGGACAGGTTTCTTCATATTATTCCATAATAAACATATCCACCATAAAGAGTAAAGGCAAAATAACTGTTACTTTGAACTCCAGATGGCTGGCTCTTAAATATCTTATCAGAATAGAATGTAAAGTACATTTTTGAGTTAAAGAAAGAAGCAAATTTTTGACTTGAATTTATGATTTAAGATCCTGGAAAGATCCATCCTACAAAATAGAAACTTAAATTGTTATTCAGGCCTCAGCTAATCATTTTCAGTTATTAAACAAGTAGAGGTACTTGAAGGAGAGAGTTTAAGTCTTACATTTGAGCCACTGCTGGTGAAATATGAGCAGACCTGCAGTGTGCAACATTTTTTTTTCCTCCAATATTTAAATATCCCATCATAAAGGGCTCTCTGTGCATCTCCGTCTGGTATTTGAATATTTGTGCCAATGGCTCTTGTACCGTAAGTATTGTAGGGAGTGTATAAAACCCTGGCGTGTTGTCTAGTTATTAAATGCACAAATAAAACATGAGTTGCATTTGATGTTTATTTGTAACTTATAACATCCAGCTTTTTGATGAATGCACACATGGATTTTCCATTTGTAAAAATGTCCACTTTTGTATATTTGAAAATGTAGGGCCTTTAGATCAGACTGTTTTAAAACGTGATTCTCAGGAATTAAACTCAAGGTCTGTGTCGGATATAAATTTAAATGATGATTTTATGCTACAGATTTATTTATTCATTTTGGAAAGGAGGTTGTTTATAAATTAGGACTGATTTAAGTTTATAAATTAGAAATTAAATGTTCTGATATCACTACATTTCTGTATAATTTTCTGAGTAATTTTGAAGAACCTTGTAACTTTCAGAAACCAGCAGATAGATTGAGGAGTAGAACCGCCTGCTACAGTTTCTAGACCACCTGTGAATAACTTCAACATAAAAATGCCACAAAAAAAGGAAGGGCCGTTATTTTGATTATTATTTCTTATTCAAAAACAAACCAAACAGAACAAAATTCAGTCCTAATGGCTGTTTAAAAATTTCCAAAAGCATCAGAATGCTGAAATCACATTTATGTGAGTGCATTTTAATTACTTGATGATTAAACAAACAGATAAATGAAATGATCATGAAATTATTCAATACAGATTTAAATTAAGTGAGAAATAGGTGTTAGTTATTGGTGATGCAATCATGTGACAAGCAGCTGGTTGCTCATCTTCACCTCATATCAGTAACTTATCAATGTCTTCAAACTCCAACTCCATACAGTTTTCACACTGTTAAAAAAAGGAAGCTTAAAGTTTCGGACTTTAACTTAATCATCAAGGTTTTTTTGTTTTAGTTTTGCCAAACTTTGAATTGTAGGTTTTCATAACTTGAAATGCTGATTTTTCCCCCCAACTCATGTCAAAGTAGTGATGACTTTGAAAATATAATGAATAAAATAGCAACCTTAAACTTAGGTAAATGTTACACTTACAATTTACATCTCATTGTCGCTCAGTGTGGAAATTTGTCATTTAGATTTCAACGTAACAATTCCTTGTTTAAGGAGCAACAACAGTCTGAGTTTCAACCCCCCCCCGTTTTTTTGCTACACAATCCAAAAGCTCTGCTAGCTCACCAATAGATTCCTTCATTGTAGTTCCAATCCCTGGTCATTAAAGGTTTTATTGTCATGATGCACAACAAGCAGAGTTTTTTTGATTGGCAGCATCTCTTTAGCACTATTTGTATTGTTTAAATTCAACATTAAAAGAACATGGATCCTCTAGCTCAAAAGCCAACTCCAAAAGTTGGTTTTCCCACAATTTACAACTAAAAAAACAAAAGTTAGCTGATATTTCACCTTATGAAATAAACAACAATTTAAAGATATAAGAACTGGCAACTCACTCGATAAATTATTGATTACAACTATCTTGGTCTGAACTTACTTAAATTACTATCCCTATATTTAATACTTTACACATCTGAAAACAGTATTTCATACTTTCGTACTGGTATTTTCCTTAAAATAGGAAATCATGAGTAATGTCTTGCAACATCAGAGTGAATACTCTAGGGATGTGTCCGAATGTCACCCTAACCACTATATAGGGAACTATATAGGGCACTTTATAGTGGCTACGCCATTTAGCTGAGTGTCTGAATGTCTAGTGTATGAAAAAGTAGTGGACTCGAAATTTACCATAATGCACCTTGAAAAATACATGGGCTCTGTTCGAAAACCTAGGACGCATCCTCCAAGGACGCGGTCTACCTAGACTGGATCCTTCGAAGTCCTTGAAAATAAGGAGACCGGAAGAGTTTAGGCTGTGAATTCGACCAGGTCTACCCTTCGGCGGGTTTTACCGCCGTATGCTCTGTTGCTTAGCAACCGTAAACGTTGGTACACAAAGCAGCAAAACAATGAATACAGAAGTTTTCAAAACTGTTTATTTAATTCATTTTTACTGTGAAGTGAACTAAGACTACACTCACA
>NW_015150993.1:3805-6585 GCF_000732505.1 Cyprinodon variegatus | reverse complement strand
CTCTGATCACAGCTTGCTTGGTCTCGCAATGAATCCTGGGATATCCAAGAATACCGAGGGTACATCGGACCCGTCCTTCAAATCGGGCAAAAAGAAGGACGCATTTAAAGACCGCATAACGAGGACTCTTGGAATCCGACCAGACCTGGGCGCCGCGCTATGACGTAATCGGCCTTCGAATCCGGCCTTCTAAGGATGCGTCCTAGGTTTTCGAACAGAGCCATGGTCACAAGACAAACAGATATATCCCAGAATGCTTTGCAAGGAGAGCTCTCCTCCCAAAGCATCATGGGATTTGTTGTCACAGCGGCCCTGCTGTCTAATAACAAAGATGGCGCAGGCACCAGCAAAAGTAGTGATCATCTGTCCGAACTGTCAGTTTACTGAATTCACTATAAAGTCCACTATAAAGTCCCCGTGTATTTGGTGACTGAGGGATTTAGGACTTAGAACAGACGTTCGGACACAGCCTAGATCTGCAAGGGAGGAAATGAGATACAAAAACCATCGTTTGAAAATATAAAATCCCCACCAGGCTTCTTGGCTTTGCAGCTAACTAAAATCTAACTCTTTGGCTTGAATTTACATCCTTTAAGAGAAAGAGATGAAAAGCAACAAGCTTCCAACTACCGTCAACTATGGAGGTGGTGATATTATGATTTGGAATAGTTTTTTTTGCAAGAGGGTTAGGATGAGAACAAGTCACTAAAGCACCAATGCAGTGAAGGGAATGAGGCCATGTACTGTAAAATGTTTGAGGAGAAACTTCTCTCTTTAGCCACAGAAACTGAGATTGGTAACAGATGGGTTTCTCTGTATTAAAATAATCAAAACATGCAGCCAATGCAAAAAGGGAGTGGCTGAAGACTAAATCCACTAAGGTCAGGGGCTAAGCAGTCATCAGACCTCTGTCATGCAGGAAATCTGAATGGAGATCAGTTTTTGAGCTGCCAAGCTGTGTGCTAATCTTATGACCAAAAATAGACTTGATATCACTCAGTTTTTCCACAAAAGTTTATCCACCAAGTTCTTGGACATTCCCTGCTCTGGTATAACATTAAAAAAAGTCTTTAATACAAATCCATTTCCTTTAATTATAATTTAGTCATAAACAACAGAAGTAAAGAGTGTTAGAAAATGTCAAAATAGGCCCAATTTTAGCGATATATACCTAAGCCTTGGTACTAAAGAAATACACCATAAAGCTCTTAGTATATAAAAACATGCATTTGTTTCTAATTTACAGTTTTAAGATTTTATCAGATTAGTGTTTTCTTTGTTTTAACAACAGTTTATCAGATTGATAAGGAGAAAAACAATCTAAACTTGAATAAAGACCCGAGTACACAGCCCTGACGTGCACCCTCAACATCAGATGAAACTCAAATACAAATGTATATATACCGGTATATATATATAAATTTTGGTGTCTGCCTTAAAGGAACACTTTAAAAACAAACAGTTAAAAAGCATATTAAGAAATGACCACCTCCAAAAACAATAAAAGCTAAAATGGTTGGTTTAAACAGTAAAAAGAGTTTAATTCATCTAGAGCTATCAACTAAAATCAGCTAAATTACATTAGTGATGTACCTGAACATGACACAAGGCAAACTACATTTGTGGACTTGCACTTTTAAACACTCATTACAACTGAGGTATCTGAACTACCATAAACAAAATTGCAAACTCATAAACACGTTTTATTTTAGTTAAAAAAAAAGCAAATAGACTAAACCATATATTTTACTTTCCAGTATGTGTAACCCTATTCAGTTTTTGGATTATGTAAATTAAAACAACACAAATTTAAAAAGCTCAACTTTTAAAGCAGCTGTTATTGGTCATGTTATTTTTTGGGTTTGTAGCAGCATTAAAATACAAACATGTAAATAAGTCCGAATCAAAGTACAAACTTTTGTAAGCCTTTTTTTTTTTTTTTTTAGTAATGTTTGTTTCATTTTGCCTGCACTGTTTTTTTAAAATTGCGTATATGGGGTGATATTGTGCATTTTCAGTTGTTTTTGTTTTACATTTTCCTTAAATGTCCTGAAAGGTGCTTTAAATAAAGTGTATTAATCATTATCATTAGTAAAGTTTGTTTCATTCAAACTAATTCCTTCTACCCCTCGATTGGAAATAGTTGGTTTATAAAATAATTTTTATAAACCAACTATATATTAAATGACTGTTTTTTTTTCTGTGTAAATATGAGAGCTGAATTGACAGTTTTGTCCTGCTGCTCCAGTCTATCAGCTCCTTTGAGGTTTGATGAGCAGATTAACGCAATCTAGATGTCATAATACTGTCATCCAGGATGGCAGTTTGTTATCAGACAGAGTGAGACTGAACAAAGAGGGAGGGGGTATCGGAGTTCTTCCGAAAAGGCAAAGGAGTGGTGTAGGTGGAAGGTATGCTGCCTGGGCTGTTGGAGCAGTCTGGGCAGATGAGTTATACCCTCCCTCCTTTTTTTCCTCCTTCCTATTGTTTGTATTGTTACAGTAAGGGTTAGAGGTAGTTTCTCCAAGGTACACAGGGAATCTTCTTAAAAAAAAGACAGAAGAAATGAATGTAAAACAGAATATAACAACCATTAGGATCTTTAAAAAGACAAAGATATTTGCTGATTGCCTTCTACAGGTTAACTTACGGATTTCCAATCAGATTTTGTTCTTAACTCCAGTAAGATTATTTCATTACTTCAAAGTATTTAGTAAAAAGTTACTATGTGATTGATCTTAACTTAATCTTTGATGTAGAAAAAAATACACCTTATAGGA
>NW_015150993.1:0-1407 GCF_000732505.1 Cyprinodon variegatus | reverse complement strand
ATATATAGGATCTGTGTGGACAGAAGACCTTTGGAAATACATCCTGTCTTGTCTCTGCGTGGATGAGGCCTGAGTCAGTGTGAATTTGAATGAGTCTGTTCATAAACCTGCAAGAAGAGCTCAACTGGTTCACAGCAGAGACTGAAGGAAACAGATGGAAAGTCAACAGAGGCCATTTAACACCTGTTCTACCTGATCTACTAACCTGTCCCCTCAGAACTGCTCAAAGGACATTTATATTACTTTTGATTTGCATGCCAACTTCCTTTCAGGAAACACATATGCTGTATGACTGATGTTAAAAAAAAAAGGTGATACAGAAACCGTATGAAGATAAATTGCAGAAAACAATGGTTCATCACAATATTTTATGGTAAAGAAACATAAACATTATCTGAAGCCTAAGAGGGAAATTCATCAACAGTTTTAGATGTGATGCTCCAGTATTAAGCAGAACACAGGTCTGTGATTAAGGCTGTCAGGGGAGGGATTAAAAACAACAGTTAACTGTCAGCTATTAGCTGTATGCCAGCCATTAAAAGTGAAAGAGAAAAGGCTTAGAAGCATCTTTGCCTTTGTTACGATGATTCGACTGAAACACAGTTGGAATATAAGCCAGAACCCTTCAAACATGAATAAAGACTGGAAGTGACCTCTGCTGGTACCTCGGTACATCTCTAAATCTGCTCTTCATCATTAAAAACTTGTTCACTTTCCTTACTTTTGCTACTTCTCACCCTTCCCCTGCATACTTTTAGTTTCATAGTTTTGGTTTCCTCAGCAGTGGCTGAGAGTACTGGTCAGGTAGCATACCTGCACTTATGAGTGTCTGTTATTTTAGGCGTCTACACATAAGCTGTTGAAGGATGGATATTCAACTTAAGTGGAATGGCTTTTTTAAAAGCTACTGAGACATTTAAAAAGGGAGGAGAGCCATATCTTGTCTATGTGCTGATTGAAACCACATATAGTTGTGAAACAGTTTAATAGTTCAGCACTAGGGGGCAGCAGAAACTTACTGTGAACCATACATATTTGGCAATTACAGGCTACATATATATATATATATAGGTGCTACTCTCAATATTACTGGAGTAGAACTATTAATACTCATAGTCAAATCTTACTCAACTACAAGTCAACCATCTATACATTCTACAGTGTATCTGCCATGTTGAAGAAAAACAGCAACAGTGATTACAAAGTGGAGGAAAACATTTATTTAACAAACTAAATGTTTAATTTGGAGCTAATTATTTTGTTTGTTAAATAAATGTTTAACTCCAAACTAAATATTTAATTTGAAAACTGAATATTTAGTTTAACTAAGTAAGATTTTTATAAATGAATAAATGAATTTACTCAAGTAAAGAGACACAAAAAAAGTACTTAACAACAGTAATCAAG
>NW_015150992.1:576362-602609 GCF_000732505.1 Cyprinodon variegatus | reverse complement strand
TAGTAGGGGTGAGTATTGGCAAGGGTGTTGCAATACAATTTGCACCTCAATACTTGGGTGACGATACCAGATCATCAAAATATTGCAATATCAAGATATATTGTGGTATACTACCCAACTAATATCAAAATTAAATGTAGAAATAAAAAAGCAAGTGCATTATATTCTCTATGAGATCATTCAGTTATTTTAGTAGCCATGTTGTTTGGGATTGCAGTGGTGCAGAAGTAGTGCATTACCCCTTATTGTTTTAGGGGGAAAAAATTTATTTTTTTATTAGAAAATGTAATAGGGGCCAGGAGTCCCATTAACCCATGAAACATGATTAGTGATTTTGTGTTATGTAGTATTAAGTTGAAACAAATAGTTGGGTTGTTTGAGTTCTTTATTGTAGTTTTGTTTGGACATTTTTGGATGCATTCTTGTGAAGCAGAAGTGTAAACATTAATGTCAATTATTTTTCCTTAGTTTCTGTTTTTGTTAAGCTTATTTACCCACCTTTTCCTGGTTTGTCTCCTCAGCAGAGCATGGCGGAAAAAGGTAGAAGTGTTCCAGGTGCTGCAGTGCAGTTCGAGCAAACCAAAATAATCAGGAGGGTTTTGGATGAGTTTTGTTAAATGTGATGGGGTTTTTGAGATTGATTTTAGGTTTGTTTAATTTTATTGATATCTATGTATGTAAATATTACTTTGGGTGTATAGTTTATTGTTTTGGTGTAGGTTTGTATGTATATTAATTTTGCTTCTTTTTCTTAATAATCCCTTTTCATGGTCCCTTCCTTCATGTCACCTGAGTTGAGTTTGATATAACATCCTGTTTGTTCTTTTTAGTGTGAGAAGGTGTTGGTGTGCTCGAGCTGGAGTTGCCACTCCATTAAATATTGGCCCTCCGCCTGTCAAGCTGACAGAAAATAAAGGATCAATATAATATTGGGATGGCAAAAATCATGTCGCCAAATTGATTTTTACACCCCTACTCTTTAGTGTGTGTTAAGTTCTGTGTTGAGTTTTTCTGATTCTTTTAATATTATTCTAAACTTCCATTACCTAAAAACGAGAATGCTTCATTTTGAATGTTATTCTCTATATTAATCCCAGACTTAATTTTTTTGTCTTTTTTTTTCTTTTGTCCCTAATTCTTATTTTTGCATTTTAAAACTTACTCAAATGGCTTGAGATCCAGTAGAAATCTTGAAACTTATTTTATAATGTTCAGATTTTGTTCAAGACTCTGCTCAGAATCTTTTTTTGTGTGTCGTTTTACTTTTCACACATAACTGGATTTTAAAATGATTTGTAAGTGTTGGCTGTTACCAGCACTTGATTTTAATTCAATATCTAAAGCACTATTAAAAATATTTCTAACAAGGTAAAATGTTCATGTATGTTTAACTAACTGACTATGTACAAATTGCTGAAAAATTCTTGTCTCTCACTATCAATGAAATAGTTGACTTGTAATGATTGCAGATTCCCTGAAAGGACTTTTTTTTCCTTTCATTGATTTAAAGATAAGAATGAATTTTAATGTTAACATTGGATTTTCAAAGTTTGGCTAAATTCACTATTACTGTATGCTCTATGGATGAAAACCTAACCATAAAAAACCATGAATATCAACACAAAATCCAACATTTGTCTTATTTAAAATCTTGTTAACAATTTATATGACTTGCATATAACTGGTCAGACATTCAATGTAACACTGATTTATTAGAAAATGTATATAGCTGTAAATATCATTAACCAAACAAAACGGAGTCCTACACATGTTGGAAAATGATGCCTCAGTCTTACAGGACTCCAGACGTTTTGAGGCTGAAGGTGAGCTCGGAAAATTTCACATGAAATTAGATTTATGTAAATGTACGAGTGCCAAACATCCAGGCAAATTGTTTATGTCTTCAAGCAAATTGGCTAGAAATGAATGAAGACATGGGCTCTGATGGTCCTTCAGGGAGACAATAATGATTGATCTGTTCAATCCCACAACATTTGATTAACTCATGTTCCCAGTTTAGAAGTGGGTCTCTAAAATCTCCAAAATAAATGAAAAGGGAAATTATGTGTTTATATGTTTATACCAACATATTGTGAGGATTTTTAATGCAGCGCTGAAGGGTTTTGAGCATCTATTAGGTTCTCAGCAGCAAACTAAGTTAGTGAAATTATATGATGCAAATCTGAAGAGATTGTGAAATATTCAAATAAAAATTTTGTGAAAATTATATTTATGATAAAAAAGGTTTGAAAAAGAAAGTCTTTAAGTTGACTCAGGTTGTTAAAACATCACTGTATTTCCATATATTAGTTTTAATGTGTCTTGCCCTTAATTAAAATAGCTCAACAATTAACACAGATGTTTATATTTCAATATCATCACAATGCAGGTGAGTAAAAAATAGTTGGTTACGTTCTTAGGAAGCAAAAGGATTAAATATTGGGTTAGGATAAATGAGAAATCAAAGATTATGACTTGCATCTACCCCTAAATATGCATTATATTCTGGAAAATACGATGAAACATCCCTCAAACAAAATCATTACAGATTTTGTGAATGTGGAATGTGATTGTGATTTTATTAAGAGAAAACAAGTGTCAAAGACTCACAAACAAGATCATGTTGACCACCAGTTTAGTCCAAGATTGTTCTGCATAAAACAATTAACATTTGTTTATTCCAATTTTTATTTTCTCATATATATTTATGTCAACTTATGTTTGCTTGTCTGTGTTTCTATTCTCACAAAAACAAATTCCTGGTGTAAAACTCTGCATGGCAATAAAGCTTTTTACAGATCTTTCTGATTCTGAAACCTGTTTTAATATTCCTCTGCAAGAGCTAAACATCTACCATTATAAGAGCAAAACAAAGAAATGTGCAACCTACAGCTATTTTAGGCAATCTAGTCCGCTAATTGTTGAAATTCCTAAAATTCTAATTGCAAAACATTTACCAGAACAAAGAGTAAACACCTCCACTTTTCCATCACATGTGACCCTCCATTAATTCAGTAAGAGCTGCCCACCTGTTTTATAAAATAGAAAATCCACAACTATCTTTTTAAAAACACCAAAATCTCCAATAAAAGCACTTACAGCAGTTCTGAAGTCATTTTAAAACTAATCAAAGAGAGCAGGGATAAATACTCCACCCACTGAGATTTCAAGAACAAAAAGTAAAGCCCTTTTCCAAAATAATAACTTCAAGTTTCAATTATAAAGTTGTCACTGCTCTTATCTAATTTAAGAACAGCACTGATAAATAGATGCAAAATGAACACAAAAGTATTTCATTTGAAATCTGAAAGCTGCTAGTTGCAAAATATTGAGGTTATCTTATACTGCAGCCATTTCTGTCTTTTCTTTTACTGTTTACAACTTCATTAAACACTTGCTATTCTGATCATATATATATATATTGGGCTACATAATCGAATCTGCATAATCTAAAATTAGATTATTTGCAGGCATTTGTTGTTAAATGCCTTCTGTAAAGTTATGCAACTTTATTCTGCGCAATAGTTATTAAAAGTGAGGTGCGTTTTTTTTTTTTTTTTTATCAGCTTTCAAACACTTCACTACTGTTGTCTCTTTGTTCAAGCATATGCAATTAGCAGACGGATTCACACATTCTTGGTGGTGTGGAGAGAATCTTAAAACTTGAACCTTTTGGGCCTTAATGAGGCTGGTTTTAAACTATAGTTGTCTAAGAATCCTCAGCCTCCGCTTGCATAAAACATCTGTGATGGTGAGCAACAGAGTAGAGAGATATTCTACAGTATATACAAACGCAGCTCTAGAGCCATCGCTCCTGCTTGGTGCTTGTTGTGGCAGCTTTGAAACTCAGGAAGTGATGTGGCTTGATGGTTCAGTTTCATACAAAGCCATGTAAAGTATTATATTCTTTCAAAACGGTTTCACATTTTCTGGAGATATTAACCACAACAGAATCAATGGATTTAGTGGACATTTTAGGAAACAGACAAATGCAAAGTTGCGTATAACTGTCAGATTGGAAGTATTTTATACATCTATAATCAACCCTTTGTTCTGATCAAATCCTTCAAGGCCAGTTTACTAGTAGAAGCCAGATTTATTCTTCCTTCTGATAGATCTAAATAAAAAATACAATAAGACAATATCTAGGTCAATGAAACTTCTGTTTTTTAGGAATTCTCCAAATTATATATTTTCATGTGTATTTATGTAAAGTATATGTCTGTATATGTGTAGCACCTTATTACCAAGGGAAATTATTTGTTCATATAAAACACTAATTGGTTAAAACATTTTTTTTTTTTCTAATTCTGTTAGGAATATTTTTACGGTTGTACTTTTAAGGTTATGAAATGAAGCCCAGGCGGAAATTCACCAATCGCCTTTTTACGCGCTCCTGCTCCAACCTATCATCAAGACTCTAAATTTAAGATCCCGACTGACAGACGCTGTTGCTCTCCTGCTGAACAGCAGCCTTCCTCTGCCCCTTTTCCACCTCCATCCCACTGGATTCCCTATGGCTCCCTTCATTCTCTAACCTCCATTCCATCACCATTGTCAGACTCCATGGGGGGAGATATCTCTAACATAGATCTACACTATCAAACAGCATCTTCAGCATCCTCTGTTGAGGTCTGAGCGCCACAGACTCTTATGCTTCATGTCAATAAAACTTTCTTATTGCAGCTTTTCTCTGTTTGAGTCTCTCCAAATTGAAATGATGAGAATAATGAGAGGATTATCTCCGCAGGCTATTGCTTGCATATTATTTTATCACATATTTAAACTGAATCAGGTGTTCTAGATGTTTTCCACTTGATTTCTTTTCAGCAGGGATGTTAGAGGAGAAAACCACCGTAGTTTTCTGGATCCCAGCTCATTAAAACATCACTTCATTTAATTAGAGAGCCACTAGACTGGTCCACAGACCTGTTGAGGGCGTATGTGGACTTGCATATGCAGAGCTGTTTTCCCTTTGTAAATAGCTTATTGAGGAACTGCATGTTGTTGAAATATGCAGCAGTAGTTTTCATCCCAAGCAGATATTTCAGATACAACTGTTGCAAAGTAAGGGACCAAAGCATGTTTTTTTTTGTATGGAAATTACTGGCTAATTAGAATAGCTTACAATTAGAAATCTGAACTATGTTCAGGTAATCTAGTTCTTAAAATACCATGGAAAATCTTGAATATTCATACAATACCGTCCTGGAGATGTAATTATCTTGTATGACAAAGGTGTTTTTCGATACGTATGCCGATTTAGCTTTTTATTTAAAAAAAAAAGCTGCTAGAAATGTATGAAAATGACAATCTGTGCATTCTGCATATTATAATGAAAGCCTCCATAAAACTATGATTTACCTGCAGGTGGAATGACATAGCAGAAAATGGGCTTGTCAAGGTGAATGACATCTAATATTCTTGTGTGTGTAATTCACTGCAAACAGGCACCTGAAGCCTCACAGGAAATTTAAAAATTTCTCCCCACAAATTGGCTGAACATCAACAAAATAAACATCCAGCTGTCATGTTAAAGCTTCACCTATTCTGTCAGGACATAATTCTGCGGCAAAATTCGATGAATCCGAGCTCTTATGTGAAAAGGGGGATTCTAAAAAGGAGGACACGCAGTTCCCATTTTTAGTTGCCACAAGCTTTTTTCTGTAAACGCACAGATATGGCCCGACACCACAATCTGTGCTCCTTGACTGGCGCATTAATACACTGTCAGTCATCCTGTCAAAGCAGTGCAACAGTGCCATCTATGGTGTTTCAGCAAACGAGAGCCATCATCTGTGACACAGTCATGACCTGACTGGACTGCACTCAGTTTCCCAATTATTACCATGGCAATGAAGAGTAGTTTGTTCACATTAGTAAAATGGCTGTTTTTATGCCTGACAAAACCCAATGACATGCAAAGGTGTATGTAATGTGCTGGAACCCTTATTATGTCTTTGCAGCACATCTTAATAATCTCTGGACGTTGCCCATCTCTTTTCAAAAAGGACGTTCACCCTCACCACCTCTTGTAATAGGCTTTCATTAACCCCCCTGATTATGCTGGACATGGTATAGGAAAGCTGAAAAGCTTTAAGGAGACCTGCAAAGACGCACTTTGAGCAATTTGCATGCCATGACATGTAAAAAGATTTCTCTTCCGTTGCTGTTCCCTGATTTTCATGGTCTTTAGATGAACTTGGTGATAACCACGGTTGTGCAAGGTAGGAAATTGCTTTTACACCCGGGCACACTAAAGTCTGTCAAACTCTGCTCCCACTGGGAAAGGGTGTTTTAATTAAAACAAAGTTACATAGTAATGTAATTAAATTCGTGATAATGATACATTCTTTAATTATGAGGTTCATCCAGAAAGGTCTTACTGATTAGATGCCCAAATAAGGATTAGATTAACAAGATGTGACATGGAAAAAGAGGCAAAGGGAGAGCTGCAACTACATTGGGAATATTTTCTTCCCATTCGCAGGGATTTAAAGGCTTACAAGGATTTGAGGGGATATTTCCCATTCAATTCCAGAAAGTGTGAAATCCTGTTCAGTGAAAATTAAACAATCAACATAATAGAACATTAAAAGGCTCCCTGATGATTTGGGAAGAAATTATCCAGAGTTAAGAATCTATATAAATGTGTTGTAAAATCTTTAAATCCACTATTAGAAATCTAAATTTGGGCTTTTAATCAGAATTGTTTTAACATGAATATAATAATATGACAAAAAGGCAGGTTTCAGATATTTATTAATTCCATTAAAAAAGAAAATAAATAATGTTTCATCTTTATACTATATATTAGAGCTGCACCGATCAGACTGATTTCTGATTAGAGATTTTGTAGAGCTCTGATCTACTGATACTTATTGTAATTTTCTTTAAGGAATATGAAAGAAATTCTGTTTTTCCCCAAAAGTCTCATAGAGTTTTCTTTCTGCATCACATTATATCCACAAATTCAGTAAAATTGCCCAGGTTGGAGTTATCTCTAAGTAAAACCTAACTTTAATATCAAACCAATCCTTTTTTATGGTAATAATATACAAAAAAATATCAGACCTTACTTATCTTTTTCCCATGAATTAAATGTAAAATACATTGTAAAATACCACTATTTATATTTTATTATTCATCATTCCATGTTTTGTTTAGTTTTTTGGTGTGGTGGGACAGCTATGTTCAACTAAATCTTTGAGTTAAAAAGCTCTTATGTTTCAGTTTTAATGAATGTCTTTTTTAATGAAAATAACCTATTTTACTTTGTATTGCAACTACAAAATGGCCTTTCTTTTGATATTGATTATTTTATTATTATGACCATTAATATTTAAGTTCCAGAAGCAGATGCAGATTTCCTTGTTTGACAAGGCAACACTAAATAATTCCTCCTCCCAGCATATGTAACGAAAGACAGAACTAAGCTCTTTAAAATGATAAAACAGAGAAGCTAACATGTTTAACATTTAGCTTTTGGCTGAAGTCTCACACCAGTTTACCAGCAGCGGTCTGTGTCAACAGCACTCAATAAAAGTTATTTTCTTTTTAGAAGCTTGTTACACCTTTGGTTATTTTTCTGACTTTATTTATAAAAACATCTGAGTCGTTTAGTTTTGTTTTCTTTGTTTATTCACCTTCTGCATTGAAGAGCGTTGACATAGGAGATCGTTACAGAACTAAACTTTGATATATTTTTTGTTTTGAAAAGGGATTTTATTTCTAATTTTTTGTGTGAGCAAATCACAATGATTTACCAGTACTAGCCATTTTTACCAGAATAAATTTTGACCAACCTTGTAAATAAACAGTAGTCTGAACAGTTTAAAATCCATTTTTTCCTTCATTCTATGTATAAATTGCAGTTAAAGAGATCCCAGAGAAAATATTAAAGTGGTCTTCCTTGTGCAGCATGTGCTACACCTGCTAAATAATTTCTGCTCAAAATAGACATATCTAGTTACTTGACAATTTTTCTGCTTGCATGAATTAATGATCTGAACTTATAGTGTTTCCTTGTCATACCGATCACTGAGAGAGCCTTAACACTATGGGTCTCATTCACCAGGCTGCAGTCATAACCAGCGAAATGTTCACACACCTGTGATCAGTGGGAACATGTGGCAAAGCTTAAATCAAAACCATAACTTTACAATATTTTATCTTTTGCAATAAAAAGCCTCATGCATATCTTGGTTGTGCTTCTTTACCTCATTAACCTTTAAATTGCACCTATTTCATAGTAGTGAGAAATAATTTCACTTATTATGGTACTTTGGAGGCTGTTGGGGGTAAAGTCCAACCCACCTTATGAAAGAATGAAACAAATCCTTGACCACAGAATGGGTTTGCCTTGATTCAAACCCATAATGCACTGAAATCCTATCCTGCTTACAGTGTCTGAAAAGAAGCCCATTAGGCGGCCATAGATGTACTTTAGCAGCTGGGAAACCAGAGACATTTTTATAAGCGTACATTTTTGCAGCGCATGCTTTCGAGCAAAATGACCTTCCCCTCAAAAAGAGTCCAGACTCAGCCGTAGCTTTTACACTCATATTCATGAGGTCTGGTTTATGGGACTCATAAGGCCACTTTCATCCAGGAGCATAATGTGTTTGTGTGAGGGGTATAAAGCACATAATGTGCAATAAAATATGTCCTTTAATGAACATTAGGAAAAGACTGAAGGATCTACACCTCCTTAAGTATGGGCAAAGTGAAAATGGATGGGGGCAATTTCCTGTTCAACTGATGTAA
Organism: Cyprinodon variegatus; assembly: GCF_000732505.1. Taxonomy (NCBI): domain Eukaryota; kingdom Metazoa; phylum Chordata; class Actinopteri; order Cyprinodontiformes; family Cyprinodontidae; genus Cyprinodon; species Cyprinodon variegatus. The sequence goes on along the minus strand of NW_015150992.1, from coordinate 593,843 downwards.
TAGAAAGTGATGCTTTGTTTTTACTGATTGGGTATTTTACTCTGAAAAGTATTTTGTCAAACTTGGTGACTTTGACAATTAAACTATTTAAACTTTGTATAACTTATCTTTACACAAAATGAATACATCTATTGAAATCGGTTACATCCTATGAATACAGACAGTATTTGATGAATGGTGGCACAGAAGGAGCTGAGAGGACTGCTGGACAGGGCAGACCTTTACACCTGAGTGCCAAGGGATGGCCTGGCCACATGCTGTTCGCATCATTACACAGCCTCAGCTCAGACCTGTGGTGCCACCCTGATTGATGGGCTCCACCAGGCCATACAGTACAATGGAGGCGTTCCATCCAGACTGGGGCCCAGCCCATCCATCTTTCTGGAGTTTGTGGTAGAGACTCATGTCACAGTGCATCTTGTCTGGGAGTGGGCAGCTTCAGCCTTAATCCCACAGCCTGATTAAATGGGTTGATGTGTGCTGTGAGGGCAGTGCATATTTAACAATGTGCATTCAATTCTCAACGACAACATAGGGAGGGGGAGGAATGTAGCAGGCTGTCAGATTATTATTTTTATCATATGTACCATTAAAAATCATTGGTGTAGTAATAATAATATGGAGGAAGAGGGTCTGTATGATAATTATTGATGGCAGTGGCTGGCAATATGATGCATTTTTCTTTAAATTTAATTTCTAATCACAAAGCTTAAAAAGCATGATATCTATAGGTTAAGACAAACAAACATTCACAAAAGGATATTCTAATAAAAAAAAAAAAACTATTTTGTTTGCATCATACAATCTGCTGTTTTTTGTTTTTTTCATTTACAGTAGGCTATAGGTAATATTTTTACAGGATTTTTATTTTTGCTTTTCCTTTGCTGCTCATCGTTAAGAAAGCATTTTCCTGTGTATTCAACCTGGCTCCAAATCAAAGTAGGGAACCAACAAGACATTCAAGGAACTGAGCCAGAACTGCTCCTGCTCTCCCATTGACATTAGAGCAAAAAGAACCACTGCTGGAGAAAAAGCTGGTTATCGCTCTATCCCGGAGAGAAATGGCTGTGACGGCACTCTGAAGCAGAAAAGCAAGTTGGTTTGGAGAAAATAAAACCAGTGTCTGACCCAAATCAGGGCACTTTTAGCACAATCTAGTTTCTTTTTTTCTAACAATCCTAAGATTGAAATACAAACAGAAAAAAACATCAGGTTACATTCTGAAAAATATCTGTGGGAAGGTTGCATTTGGTAAAATTTAAATTTTTAGGATTTTTCTTTTCTTTAACTATTCTATTAACACTCCAGCCTAAGGCAAAAAGATTGCAACAGAAGTAGTACCTTATTTGGTCCTATGTTAACATTTCAATTTGCAGACTTTTGTGAGATTGATTAATAATAAAATCCTTATTTTCATTGAATATTACTTCAAAGTGGAATTATGATAATACTTTAACATCTGGAAGCCTTGATTATTTAAATGTTTTATGGAAACCCCTCAAATTTCTCTACTCTTATTATTGGATTTTCCTTCTGATGTCCATGAGAACCACTACATGCAATATCCTTGGTGAGAAAATAATGGTTTCTAAGAGATAAAGAGACCAAATTCCTAAATAAAATATTTATCACAATTTTTTTTAATCACTGCTTTTTTTCTCTGTCTGTCAAAACATATTTTAGTGAGTATAACTTTATTTCTAACATAATTGTGGATGAGCATTTATCTATTGATAAAATGCTCTATTAACTTAATTTATTTGGGGTCATGCAGTCGAGTTTGGCTCTTCTCTGTTGGCTAAAGTAAACGCTAAAAATGTTACTTTTTTTTAACCTTTTTTTCTGACTTCTTTACACACATTGGAGTGCTACTTGCCCACTGATCGTCATTCCCCACCATTTCCCTAAATGACATCTTTAACATTTCCGACAGCACACTCAGTATCAATCGCAGTGCATGCATCAACACACTGCCTGTGAGATCATTTTCACTGCATAACAATGGCTGACATGCCATCTCTCAAATTACAGGGAAAGGAGCAGCTATGACAAATGAATGTCTTCCCGCCTTGCCCCTTTAAACGCACCGCGGCTGTAGCCAGATGCAGCCACCAGATGCACACAGCTTGTATGCTACCTTACTGCTTCAATAATTCTCATTACGGTAATTGTTGCTTAATGCTTTCATAATCTGCTGCTTACAGGAAACTGTTTTCCTTTCTCTAATACCATAAACCGCCTCCCTGTGGACCTATTCTCAATGTTTTGTTTTCTTTTAAATATGTTTTTTTATATGATTATAATGAATCAGGTTCTTTTCCCAACTGGCAGGTCTCCCTGATGTGAAAAAGTCTCAAACAGACTTTCTGGTTTAAATGAGCAACAGTCATCAGAGAAAGGCCAACGGATTCCTAAAATAATGAGTCTCTCACTTGCAGTTTTGGCACAAGCTCTCAGCATCTGGCACTTGGGCAGCCATTCACATTCACGGCATTTACTTACATTTCACCTCTGCCTTTACTCAGAATGAGTGATTGTCTACTTAGCCCTGCTTCACAGAGCATTTCAATCTTAAAGATACACTATCCTCCACATCTCGTACACACACACATACACCTACCCACTGATTTATCAGCTTAATGGAATGATATCAAAATGGGCATGTTAATACAGTTAAATATATTTTTCATGCCAAAAATGGAGTAACCCTGCTGCTAAGAACTTAAACTTATTTTTAAAAACCCAAGAGGTGACGTCAAGGTGGAGCCAGCTTAAGACAGTTAAAAACACGGTTTAACACTTTTGGTTTTGCTCTCATATTTTATTAGATGAACTCAAAAATCTAAAACTTTTTCCACATACACAATATCACCATTTCCCTCAAATATTGTTCACAAACCAGTCTAAATCTGTGAGAGTGAGCACTTGACCACCATTTTCCTCATACAGTGCAGCAAATCTCCTTTTACAAGGAGTAATAAGATTGTGAATGGTGGCCTGCGGGATGTTGGTCCAATCTTCTTCAATGGCTGTGCGAAGTTGCTGGTTATTGGCAGGAACTGGCACATGCTGTCATATACACCAATCCAGAGCATATCGAACATGCTCAATGGGTGACATGTCTGATGAGTATGCTGGCCATGTACGAATTGTGATGTTTTCAGCTTCCATAATATGCGTAAAGATTTTTGCAAGATTGGGCCGTGCATTATCCTGCTGCAACATTAAGTGGTGTTCTTGGATCTATGGCAAATAGATGGGCCTCTGGATCTGGTTACTGTATCTCTGTGCACTCAAAACTCCACCTGTGTTCTTTGTCCATAACAGATGCCTGCCCATACCATAACCCCACTGCCACCATGGGCCACTCAATCCACAGTAATAAGATCAGAAAACCGCTGACCCAAAGGACGCCACACACGCTGTCTGCCATCTGCCCAGAACAGTGTAAACTGGATTCATTAATGAAGAGAACATCTCTCCAATGTGCCAGACGCCAGTGAATGTGAGCATTTGCCCACTCAAGTCGGTTACGACGACGAATTAGAGACCCCAATGAGGGTAAGCCTGAGCATGCAGATGAGCTTCCCTGCAACGGTTTCTGACAGTCTGTGCAGAAATGCTTTTGTTATGTAACCCGATTGTTTTAGCAGCTGTCCAAGTGGCTCGTCTCAGACCTTGCAGGTAAACATGCTGCATGTGGAGGTCCTGGGCTGGTGTGGTTACACGAGGTCTGAGGTTGTGAGACTGGTTGGATGTTCTGCTAAATCTCTGAAACGCCCTTGGAGACGGCTTATGGTAGAGAAATGAACATTTAATACACGAGCAACAATATATACAATATATAAATTAATGAGAAAAAAAACATTTTGTTGACCTTAAACAGTTTTTCGCAATCAGAAAACAGTCATCCTTACCGAACATGGAAAATTATGTTGCTGGAGAACAAAAATGTTATTGCTAGTTAGAATCAAATAAGCAACTCCTTTATTGGTTTGTTAAAGATATGCAAAAGCATGCTGCAAGATTCTGTAAGAACATTAAAGAACACTAGTGAACTAGTCACTGTCTTAATCCTCAAGAATAAACTACACTAAATACATATGGTGATATAGGCCTTTAATTTTTTGACACAATGCATAATTAACTCTTTAAAGATTATAAATCCATTAAATCATAAATAAACAATACTTTTCTTATATTGCCAAATATGATTTCATTACATTTATGTTACTATTTATCAAACAGAAATCACTGGTTATGGAGTATCTTAGAAGGGGACAAATATGAAGGTCTGGTGGAGGTCTGCTCATTTTGCTTCACTAAATTTTTTAAGCAGTCATGAGCCTCTTTCACCAAGCACTTCAAAGTTTGATAACGATTTAGGATTCAGGGCAAATTATTGATTCCTTGAAGGGCATTTTGTTCACAGCCATCCAGTCCTTGTATTAAGGAGCCTTTTTCCTGTTTCCATACAGTATCGTCTGTGAAATTACCCTGTTGCACCAATTGCTCACTAAGTGAGGTAGTCACAGCCCTTCCTCAGCTGACCTGCATAAGGGCCAGCAGGCATTGCGAGTCAAGAGGTCAAGTTGGGATGACATATGGTTTGTGGGATCAGCCAGCAGCAGGGTTTTACAGTGTAGGCAGAAATAATTTCTGATGAAAGAATAAAAAGGTGAGAAAAGAGTAATTAAGTTTAATTGCAGCACTGATTCCAACTGTCATTATGATGAAAAAAACAATGTGTGGAGACCTCTCACATAGATTTAATGGGCTCTGATAGTAATGTCCTGCAGTAATTGCTTTTTAAGAAAAAACAAAGCTATATTGGTTATTTCCATATTTACTTGGAGTTTCTGACTGACCAGATGGAGTGTGAAGAAAGGTTGTCGATGGTTTATGATATAATGGAAAGGTTTGTGAAGGAGCCTTTATCCAATGAGCAGTGCTTCCGACTAAGCCGCTGAATTTAAATGGTCCTTTTTCAAGCAATGCTGACATTTCTATTTGCTTGAGGTGATTTCTATGGGGGGGGGAAAGGGATATTATAATATAGCAAGGAATATCTATTTGGAATGCATAGAAGTAATTATTATGGTCCTTAAATCTTCAGTAAATTTCAGAAATATTGTATAGTTCAAATTCTTTCAATGTTATTTAAAATACCAACATCAGAATAAGTAGAAGGGTTTGCTGTTCATACTTTTTGTTAAATCCAGGGTTATTAGAAGCTCCTCTGATGGTCTCAGTGCAGCTAAGTTCACAATGTAGGGTGTCAGCTGATTCAATGCAAACAACAAAAAACAAATCCAGTTTGCGTATTGAATATATATTTAATGCAAAGTGAGGAAAAAATATTAACATGCTAATAAATCAAAATGGCTTTTGAAATATCTGATATGATTTCCTAGAGACCCCTTGGTTTGCTATCAGCAATAATTATGAGTGACCAATCCATCTGGGGATCATTCCTTTCTCTCATTATCTCCCAAGTGCATTCTGCCTGCCCGTGACATTTAGCAGGGGCCCTTTCAGTTAGTCACAAGGTGGGCAAAGATGCCATTAGGTGATAAGGTTCATTTATTGTTGGGTTCCTCATCAGCACATTTTCCTGCCTTGAGGCATAAAATACAATCCACAGTGATTAGCATCAGGCCCATATCAGGAGAAACATAATAGCCCCACTCTGAAGGTGAAGCCTTCGAGGGCAAAGTCTTTGCTATAAACACAGACAATTGTCACAGATATTTTTTCGCAGTTGGAGGATTATCTCTGCCGCTTTCTGTCCTGAGTGCCGCTCTCACGGGAGAAATTGAGTTGTTTTATATTCACATGACATCATTAGGTAATTAAATCGTTAAATTTGAGCATGTCCTTCATACTTTTAGTTTGCACCTTGATATATAATGTTTCTTGTCAAGGATTATTAATTAATTAAAAGATAAATTGTAATAAATCATACTCAGGTTAAATGTTAGAGGCAAATGACCCATTGCTTTGTTTGTCCTTGGTAGACAAATAAGAATAATATTAGTTTGGGATTATTTTGACCAACTATTCTTGAATATAACATGGAAGGCTGTAAAAAATTGTATAATATGCTCGCACAAATGTTGGCGTTTACATAAAAAATGAAATCAGTGCAAATTGAAGTCAAAGAATTTGATTTAAATGCGGTGATACATTTTTCTATTCTTATAGCTGATTATGTAAAAAAAGAAAAAACACCCCCAGCAATTGTTAGTGGTTTAAATGCTAAGGACAGTTAATTAGTCGGGTTGGTTGTCTTTGATTTATATAGTCCTTCCTATCATTTGTTAATCAGCTATAGGCAATGATCCGTGTACAGACAAAAGCCTGTTTAATTACTAAGCTGTGATCGTGAGAGAAATGTCAAGTTCTCCGAGTGGTGTTTATAACTTGAACAAAATTGTCACATTTTCTACATTTATAATTCAGATAATTGAGCTATAATTATATGCATGATATTGTTTCAAGAGGATCAAGAAAACATCACATAGTCATCCTGGAAATTATTCTGAAAGCAAGTTTTCTAGGGAACTGTATGGTCCAAATGTGTGATTATCAAGGCAAACAGGGGTAACTCAAACAATGTGAGATCCTGCAATGACCTTTCATCTCTTTTTCTATCAACACTTTTATACATTTATAGATATAGACATGTATAGATTCTTCAATAATACTTTCATCAGGTGCCTTACCATTTTGTGGTTCTCTTTATTTATAGTTATGTTATGATGAGTTGGAGAAAGTCTTTAAAGCAAATGTATGTCTTTTTCAGCTTTTGAACTCTTTTGATTACTCTGTTTACATGTTAGCTTCCATCAGGTATGAGAGCCTTCCTTGGTTAATCAAAGATTTAAAAAAATATATATGATCAGATTTTTCTTTATATAAAAATTATTAAGTGTTTAGAATAATAACTAGGTCAAATTTTCAATCTAAAGCTGTCTATTATTCCATGCCATTGTTACATGTTTGAAATGATCAAATGGGAGTACAGCAGTCAACAGCTCAGTTGTGAGGTCATCTTTACTTAATCTCCTCAAATGTTGATATTGATTAACCCATTTTTTTTATTTTAGAATAATCTCTTAATATTATTGAAGAATTCGTTTTTTCAGAAAATTGTAGTACCAAAGTTTACATGCGAGAACTCAGGAAGTGTGGAGAGAGGAGGGGAAAGAACCTACCCCTGGGTGGTGCCAGTCCTCACTTTTTTCATTTGCCCTCCAGAAGGTGCCCTCCAGCCAGCCTCACTGCTGGTCTGTCAAGATGGAGGTTTACTGACAGGTGGAGGCTGGCACTGCAAGATGGGTGAGCTACTGGTAAATGCCTGGGTTGATGGTGTAAGGCTAAGCTGAAGTCCACCAAAATAAGATTTTTCAGCAGCCTAGTCAACATTCAGTGTTAAGAAAAAGATTATTCTTTATCTGTTGCTTTGCTAGTGTTTGTAATGGTGTATTAGTGAAGTTAGCATATATTCTGATTAAAGTGTAATCCTAAGAAATATATCTTATTGTATAAATATGGTATACAATAGAAGGAATGATAATGAGTCAGTCCTCCAGAATTATTCTCATAGAATACTGGACTAATTGGTTTGAACAGTAACGTTTAATGCAGCTTGATATTGCTGCAAGAAAGACCATGTCCTCTGAAAATAAATCACAAGCCAGCAGTCAAAACAGCTGCCTCTGCACAGGTTATTGGCTAAGAGATGAAACCTAATCCGTAGTACGCTGTATTATTACACCGTGACATATGGATAAGTGTCAAATTCTTCTGTTGTACAGATCTGAAATTGTTTTGCCAAAATATCGAAACAGAAGGCTGGCTGCCTGGGAGGTTCTAAAAAGAGCTGCAGAGGAGAGGTCAGAGGGGACAGCAGTTCGATCAGCAGCAAGGCAGCAAGCAGACGAGATGGAACATGAAACCAAAGAGATTTATTGACAAAATCAATAAGCAGAGAAACTACTATTAACAGGTTATGACAGATGGACAGGCACATTCACACTCACTGATTCACTCGGTGGACAGCCGTCATCCTATTTTTGCTCTGTTGTTGAGTCGTTATTTCTATAAATGTATTAAGAGAAATGTTAGCAGAGGCTGAAGTTTACAAATCCAGTTTCAGGTCTCAGAACAAATAATGCAAGATATTTATGTGTATCAGGTGATTATTTTTAATTAAGGATAGACTTGGCCAATTTCTGACACTGTAACTGTTTTGTAACTGTTGTTTCAGATATTTGGTGATCAATATACACCGATGGAGCACACTACCCACAATGCTCCATGTTTTATCTGTAACACTGTCAGAGATGTAAATAAATGCCACTCTTAGTCAGACAGTTGAAGATAAATAAAGAAGTACGTAAGTTAAAGTGGTACACGGCAGCTCCATGCAATCAGAACTGCTAAAGGAAGGAAAAGGTATTAAAACAACAGATTATCGTTCAGGTAATAATCTAAAAAGAAAAGCATATTTACACCAAACTTTTAATCTGACACGAAATACACTAGGACGTACACATGTTAGTTGCTCAAGGTGTTTGTTCATATAAATATTAACATAAAAGATAAACTTCAAAGAGAAGCCTAAATACTGTGGGTTATTCTTAGAAGTTTGCAAATAAATGGTTAAAGAAAAAGGAATTTAATTTCACTAAACTTATGTCCCTAAAAGAGCACTTTGCTCTCAATCTTCAGGTTTACTTGTGGTTCCTAGAATTTCTAAAAATAGAATGGGAGACAGATCTTTTAGTTATCAGGCTCCTCTCCTGTGGAACTAACTACCAGTTTCAGTCCGTGAGGCAGACACCCTGTCTACTTTTAAGGGTCGGCTTAAAACATTCCTTTTTGATAAAGCTTATAGTTAGAGTGGTTCAGGTTATCCTGAGCTAGCCCTATAGTTATGCTGCTATAGGCTTAGACTTCTGGAGGACATAGGGACCCCCATTTCATCATTCTGCTTCATTCTATCTCTATTCTCCCACTCTGCAGAATCTGTTAGTTCAATCTCTAAGGTTATGCTCTCTCTGCTTTTTCTCATTGTAGCTTTGCCTCGTCTGTTCTTGTTTGGTAGAGAAATATCAGCTGTTCTGCTGCCATCAACACCCTTGTTTATAGATGTTGGAGATTGGCCTGTTTTTCCAGTGTAGTCCTTTTTCTCTGACTGTGACTGGCTGGGTGTGCTCTCTCAACCTATTCTCATTATGAGCGCGTATGAAATCGTATGAAAAGTTATGCCCCGTAATACATTTACATACGTAATACATTTTTTTCGTCGTATGCGCATGAGCATCTGCAACCATTCACGAATATAGAATATAAATTACAATTAGCCCTAACCCTGACCCTAACCCTAACCCTAAGATATAAAACAGCAAGCAACGTAGTTAGAGACATGAATAAGTGATGATTGCACTGTTTTTCCCAGTTTTAAGTCCGTCCGCGTCTGCATTTTTTTTCTGTCTGCCAGCGCATGCGCACTGATGTGGTTTTTTGAGGAAAAACGTCCAAAACGTACGAAATAGTGTGCATAACTTTTCGTACGATTTCATACGCACTGATAATGAGATTATGTTGGCTCTCTTCATCATCTGACATGGGAGTTGGCTCGGAGCTCGTCTGCCTGGCTGTGTGTTTCCTGAACGAGGCCGCCTTTTACAGCTGCTTTTTGTATCTCTGCTTCTGTCTCCTTGAACCCCAGTCGGCCTTTGCAGATGGCCGCTCACACTGAGCCTAGTTCTGCTGGAGGTTTCTTCCTGTTAAAAGGGAGTTTTTCCTCTCTATTCTCGCTACAAGCATGCTTGGTGTGAGGGATTGCATTCAAGTCAATGAGTCGATGCAATCAACTGGTCTTTCTAAGACAGAAAACTTTGAATCAATTTGACTGTATGATCTGGTGAACTGTCAAGTGCCTTGAGATGACATGTGTTGTAAATTGGTGCTATATAAATAAACTGAATTGAACTGAATTAAACTGTAAACACAAGTACACTGCTAAAACCGGTGTCAACCAAAGAAATCAAATACTATAACAATTGCAAAGGACTTTTATCATTATTTTAGAATTTCCTCACCAAGTAAGCCACCAAGTCAGTGCAAATCATTCATTCTTAGATGTCAAACGAACCAGAAAAATATCTAAATAAAGGTGAATAAGGATAAAACAGAGCAACATGGCCGTCATCTCTACAGTCTTCCTGCTTTCTACTAAAATCTCACTAAACTGCAGACAAACATCTTAAGAAAATAGTTCTACCTTTATAAAAGCTTCTTGTACATTCAGTGCTTCTACTGACTGACCGTGCTGACTCTAATAAGCTCTTGGCAATTCGGCTCTTCTTCCAAATTGCACCAGAATTTCATTATGATGAGGAATAATTTGATTCCAACCTGTAATTTCATTCTGTTGCTTTCAGGCCTATGTTTTTATTTTATTTTTATTTTTTATCTATGTGTGTTTCATTTATATATTTATGTCTGAAACATCTTTCAAACTGTTGGATTTAGATTCATTATTTAAGCCAGGCTTGTTGGCCACTTTGCTCACACTCACTTTTTTAACTCTGCTTCTAAATTTTCTTTGGAGCTGAGATCAGTACTTATTACCACTTCAAAAAACTCACTTTGATCTCCTTAAGCCACTGGTAACTTATTTTGGTACATGATTAGGGCCATTGCCCATTTGGAAAACTCACTTGTTCCCTGGCCTTTACTTTCTTGTTGATGTTTTGAGATGTTCCAGAATAAAATGTTCCTTCCTAATGAAGAGCTCTTACCTGCAGTAAATAGACACATAATATAGTGCTACCCCCAAGATTCACAGTTAAGATGGTGTTCTTAAATCCAAGAGTAATGGGAAATTTCATAGCTCATTTTAAATTTTGTGCTTGGATTATCCTTATTGTTCCACCATAAAAGCTTCCGCCAAATACTTTAAAGCAATTGTCGCAATTGCCAGATATTTCAGTTTAAGTTGTATCAAACCACAAGATTTGTCTCTATAAGTTATTTTGCCATGAAAACAGCCCCAAAATTACCCCCTACAGGGTACAAGTTGATATTGCAATAAAATACTGATTGACTAAAGATTTAAGTGGATAATGATAAATTTTCAAAACCTAATTACTTTTGTTCTGTAAGAATATGGCAGAGATTAAATAAGATATTTTATAGACATGGATGTTGAGAGCACTCGTACAGTGATTCTAGAAGTCATAGGGCAGTTTTACATGCACGTGACCAAATATAATAATACAATGACCAAAATGTGGCATTACTATTTCATTGATTTTAAAGAGGCACTATGGGGTTTTCTAATGATACTGTCACCTGTGGCCAAAACACAGAACTGCAGCAGTCCTCTGCTGGTTTTTGCTGCTCACGCTTATGGGTGCGAGCACGTAGGACAATTAGGAGGAGCACTTATTTTGATGATCCACCTGGAAAATGATCATCAAAGTAAGTGGTTCTACTATTTGTCAATCTTTCTGTTGATATGTATACGTAAGGCCATTCTACGTGTTTGTCCCCATTTTAAATTACTGGTGGTGAGTCTGACATAGTGGAAAAATTCCAAATCTTCTTTTGGAGAGTAAGATTGTATGAGCGATGCAAACAGCAACTTTTAAATAGAGCGTGCACAAGGAGAAATGGGCTCATGCACGCTCTCAAACATGTTTGATAGGCGTTCCCTCTTGGGCGTGGGTACAGGGTTGTGCATGTGTATTTTTTTTTTTAAGTACTGTAGAGGGCGGGTCTTTTCAAAAATTCTCGAAAATCCTGTACCTTTAACTTTGAGCTGAGAATATTGTTTGATTTATGTTAAATATGACACCGTGGGCTTTGTACCCTCATTGTTAGTGCTGCCATGTTCTGATACTCTTCAGTTTTTTTGACTACCATAGTTAATTTAAAAAAACAATCATACAGAACTAGTGGTGATGTATCCAATGGTGGTATTCACCTAAATTGTTTTATGAAATATCTTTGAAAAATAAAAAGGAACATATCAACATTTTGACAAATTTACCAATTAGCAGATTAGCTCCTTGTTTTGTGAAATTTTCATTGGGTCACCTGACTATTTCCTAAGAAAAAATGTTTTTTTCCAATAGTATTTACAGTTAAAATCTGGGTAAAAAAAACTTAAAATCTTTAAAGTTTGTAAAATTATGATGCAGTTTCCAAAAGAGCAATGCGGTGGCACCTGAATTTAGTCTATTTCTTCTAAAGATACAAAAAAAAAGGATAATGTGTTGACCTCATGGTGAGAATAAATAACCCAAACAAAGCATTCATGATCAGCATGTTAAAAAACCTCCTCATCCCTGAGATCGAAAGCTTGACTCTTCTTCTTTGAGGCTGTTCAACATTCAAGGGCAAATCAAAACAGAGGACAGTCACAATGTGAATAAATAAGTCGACAGAAACCAAAAAAAACAGAGATACAAGCAAGTGTGTACTTGTAGCAGTGTAAAAAACATGATGAGATATTTACAGTGTGACAGAGATGAGATGAGATGAGTGTTTAGCTGGCAGTTTTCTTGTCCAGCAACTATGCACCAGTGCCGAACAGACAACGTCACTGTTTAACCCTGTACGGTCATGCCTGATCTAATCTTTTTCTACTATCAAGTCTCTGCTTTTACATGATGCACTGAAATAATTGCATACATAGAAGACGCCTGAGGAAAACAAGAAGATCTTTTGCCACTTGAGGTCAGAATGCATCGAGCCACTGAAATCAGTGTCTGAGGAGAAGGCGTGTCCACAATCATGCACCGACAAAATGAGCTATATCTGTGTTCCAGGAAAATACTTCTGATTGCACATAATAATCATGCTAGAGAGGAGATTTCAAGTTCAGAAAATATCAGTAGATGAAGCAGTGACATTGGTAGACTCTATGCTGCACACAGAGCTCTATAAGCAGACACTGGTTTAGATGTGTCTGATGTTCCCTCTTCTGTAAAACAGCTCTTAAAGCCTTTTCCCTTGATCACTCAATTTCCATCCTCTCACATTATTTGTGCATGTTATTATTTAGTTTTCACTTTCGGTGTTGTCAGTAGCTCTAAAGCCATTTTACCCTAATCTCTGGTATGACATTGAGATATGACAGAGTGTATCTCTCACTTGCACAGCCTCCAAGGCGAAGGAGTGCCATTGCATTACTGTGCATCCAATATAGCCTGCACAGTATGGTTATCACAGATTACCTTCAGTGACACATGGCTCATTGAAACATAATGTGTTATGTAGCCTATTTGGAGAATTATTTGAGGTGAAACTATTCACCTTTGATATCCTGTTCCCCCTGAGGAGCAGAGGGTTTTGGAGGACTCTAATGGTCTGTTACTTTGATTTAAATCTGTCGGATCTAAGCACCTTTCCAGGTTATTATCTTTTGTGGTGAAATTGTTCTTCTTCTACTACAACTGTGTAATTTCTATCAGTCAAAACAGAAAGTGCATCAAGGGAAGCAAAAGAAAATGTGAAAGAGGTAGATTAGAAAAAATCTTAAAGGGTAATCACTTGTTGACAGTTTATTTGTTTTATTACTTGTGTTAAGTAGCTCATTTCTAGGATCTCAGTGTGCATCTTAATACGTTTAAATGTCAATGAAAAGTTCATTCATTAGGTGAAATTATACTTTCAAATTAAAATCTACATTATGTTTAAAAAAAAACTGTTATAGGTTTTAAACATTTTTGGGGGTAACCACTGAAGATAAGGGCTTAAAACTAATGAAAAATAGAGAGTTACACAATATAAATAAAAATAAATGCTAATACTGAAATGATGACCTATTGAAAAATATGTTGATTACCTTTAAAGTATATGTACTTAGTACTGTGTCTCTGCTGAGATGTTAAAGAAGCTCAGGTAGGTTTAGTAGCAGCTTTCGGAGTGAATGCGTTGTTGGTTATGGCGTTTCATTTTCTTGCTGAAATTGGTCTTTAAATTCTCTATGGGTTTAGGTGAGAAAAGCTGCATACAGGTATTACAACTGTCGGCATTATGGGGAAAACGGCAGATCCAGATAGAAAAAATTAAATCAGGAACTTCATAAAGCTGAGAGGGAGGCATAATTAGTTGTAAATACAAGTAGTTTCAAATTTTATTATTGGATCTTGAGCAACATTCTTTCAGAAATCTGCTTTCTCATTCTTCCACCCAGATTTTGGAACCTTGATTCCCAAAATAATATAAAAAAAAAAAATAATGATAACAATTTAGAATTTGTTACCACTGAGCAACAGTTCAATGCTTTTGGTTGTTTGTTTGAGAAAGCATTAAGTTGTAGTTCATGTCTGAGTGCCACTAAACCACTTTCTATTCCTGTAGCCCACACCTTGTGAACCCATTATAAGCTCTTGTATGAGATTTGCTCAAAAGGTGAATCATTTCCGGGGATGAAGCAGTATATATTCCTTGTGAGCCTTTGTCTACTTTTCATTCCACCTAACTTTCCATTAATTAGCTGCTTGAAAACAGCACTTTGCAGGCACCCAGTTTCTCTAACAATGGCACTTTTTGGGTTACTCTCCATGCATTGGGTGTCAGTTCAGTGGCAGTTCCAGAACATTTTCTTAGGGTTGACCAGGCAGTACAATAATGTGCATTGGTAATGTGGCCAAAAAGTAATAGGGATCAAATTCGGTTGAGAGTCAAGCTATTGGGATCACGCATCAGGTTCAATTTGCATATTTTCTAAGCCAAAACAAGGATTTGTTGGGCTACTATAATTTTGAATTGGAAAAACTTCCTGAATGGGAAGTCTTCAAACTTGAAAAACAAAGTCCAAAGTTTTTTTTTTTTTGTTGTTTTTTTTGTTTTTTGTTTTTGGAATGATTATAACCTGGATTATTAAAAATCTTCACCAGCTCATCAGGAAAATGAATGCCCACAATGTCTATATTCTCCAAAAGAGAATAACAGAACAGACCTTCATGAGGCCCTTGTTAAAGCTATGCACATATTTATGCATCTGTGCTCTTCAAATAACCTTCTGGTTCTACGCAACATTTACATTAAATGGGTTGAGCGGTTGTTCTTTACCAGTAAATACATAGAAGATTCCTAGATGACTTCCGATACAAACTCTCCCCTATAAAACCTAAAACTAATTCTTATAAGAGAGTAAAATCTGTATTAGTCTTCATTAAATGTAGCATATTGTTGTAAATAATCGATTGCTTTATTTTTGGTCTCAGCTTTTGGTCAATATGCTAACCTTAAAAGGTCAAAGTGGGACATTCCAAATGATGGCATCACTGCTGCCACCTTCTGGTCTAGGAGAGAACTGCTTGTTGTAAATTACATCTACATGAGAGCAAAAAAATCACCTGGTGGAGGGACAATCATCTGCAAAGGGTGGCCATACCCCCTCCTGCCCCTCCTCTCTAGCTCTGCCTCTACTGTATGATAGTTAACGTTTACTGGGGAAGTCAACAGCCTTTTCTGCACCTATGTAATATTTAATTTTCTTGTTAAGCGTGCGGGGCATTGTTTGAATCCATAATCATCTAAATTAACAGAAATTAACACTGAACTATTTCTCCAGGCATGGATGAAATTTTGATTTCAGAAGTGGGGGGGACGCAACAATTTTCTAATATAACTAACTTCAGGGTGTTTGACCATCCAATCACAGACCAATGGCGCATCAGATGTTTTTTAAAGTGAGCTTCTCTGGAGCGATGGTGGACCAATCAGGAGCTTGTGGGACTTCTAAACTCAGAGAACCGAGTTTCAACTGGAGCTGCTGTTTTCCACTTGATCATAGTGATTGACGATTGTCTGTGTACTGTTATGTGACATTGTTTTTGAACAGTATAAAGTGCAGGGAACCAAAAAAGACGTTTGAAAAAGTGCAGGGGACATGTCCCCCCTGTCCCCTTCCAAAATTGCATTCATGTCTCCAGGTTTAAAAAAATCTGTATCACACATGAGTTCCACTTTTTAAATTGAGTAATGTTAACATTAATTATTGTTACTAATTATAGTAATATTAATTCATATGAATAAATATAATATTCTAATTACTAGACAATATTGTAATCCACCTGTAATAAGTATTTCAGATTTTATAGTTTTTAGCTCTGGTTTTTCATTCTTCACTAACTTTGTGTAAAACCATAAAGCTCTAATTTCCTTTGACCCCCTTGTAATTATGTGAGAAAGATTGATAACAGCATATTTCATGTTTCCTTTGCAGTTTTAAAATAGTCCTTAATTAAAAAGAAATTCAGCTAACAGGGGACTTGGATAAGGTAATGTTAATTACAAAATTAAAACAGTAAGTGACATTATGAGCCAAAGAATTTTTAAATTTACCCACTTGTTCCTTTGCTATCACTGCTTGTCTCTGCTTTGATTGTTCTGCGGGATATTACATTTCATGATAACACCTACTGTTACCAGAATAGCTGAGTGCAAATATCACAAATTTGAAAGCGTTCTCAAGGGAACTTAACTTCTTCATGAAGCTTATATTTCTGCAAGCAGTAAATCAGTTTTTTTTAAGCATCCTAGGAAAAAAAATGTAATCCAGTCATCCAAAACAAAAAAGAAAAACTCAAAACTGTCCCTTCATCAACTCATAAGTTCATACTAAACAATGACATGGTATTATATTATATTTTCAGGTTTTTATTGGAGCAAATAACAGGAGAGACACAGTGAAGGGTAAATGAGTGTTACAGAGGTGAGGTCAAATCAAAGTGGCACAGAAAACATTAACAGGCCAACAGATGGTGTTTTCTGCAGATGGTGTTTATGATAACAAACAAGTTGAATTTTAATGACATTTTTGACCCAGAATTATATCATTATTTATGGTCATTCCTTGGCCACAAATAATTGTGCATCAATTATAGGTGAAAATTATGATCTGAAAATATCTGCTTTTCCATGGTCCACCAATCATCTAATAACGTTAACTATTTGCTGAACCCTTTAACACTGCAAAATAATTGAAATAATATAAACATATTCTTGATAACATTGTATAGCTTCCTGGTTAAGACACTCAGATTTCCTTTCTTTGACAGCAGATCTATAATTAGATGCGAGTTCAGTACATTCCCTTTCATCTTTAAATTTCAAATCATTAAAGAGGGTTTAGCCTTTATCTGTTGTATATATTTTTTACTCTTTTAAGTTTCTTCTCTCTATTGATTTTCACATTTCCTTCATGTTCATATTCCGGCTGAAGTGTCTGTTTTCCTTATCTCTTGTTTGGAAAAATATCACCCATCCCTGCCTAATTTAAGAATGAGTCCAACTTATAGTTTCAGAGTCAGTCATTCTTGACCATATTTACTGCATCCTCTTGTTAGTAACCCTGTTGAATATTGTTGCTAAGGAGAGTAGTGATTAGACCTTCCTTCCTTCCTTCCTTCCTTCCTTCCTTCCTTCCTTCCTTCCTTCCTTCCTTCC
>NW_015150992.1:537460-574737 GCF_000732505.1 Cyprinodon variegatus | reverse complement strand
TAGATAGATAGATAGATAGATAGATAGATAGATAGATAGATAGATAGATAGATAGATAGATAGATAGATAGATAGATAGATAGATAGATCTAGATTTATCTTTTGACAAATTAAACAGATATAATTGATGTTTATTGATGAGTCATTACTGATATAAAGCACATTTAAAAAGTAACAGCTTCATCTCTGCCAGCCTGCAGGTCTGCCTTGGCTCTTAAAATCTTCTCCATATATTGTATGCTTGTGGGTGCAGTTGGAGAATAATCTGGGAGTTCTGCAAAACATGTTTACTAAAAGCAAAAAACAGGAAATATACGAAAATACACACAGATTTTTTTCCCCCAGTAACTTCTGTAGCACCAACTATAATCTGTAAAACCTATATAAAAATAAGAAAAAAACCTGTAACCCTTGTTGGTTATTTTACCGCTGAAGTGCGTAAGAAACACTTAAGATTTGACCTTTCACCTGTTTAATTGTTTTAACATAAAATGATTTCCTTAGTCTCTTGGATCAAATCAAAAATAATCTTACCTCACAAGCAGCATCTTGAAATCTCCATAATATCAATATCATTTCTTTATGACATCCCCAGTTGTGGGGTTCCTGCTCCTAAAAGCAGTTTGTATATATATATATATATATATATACAAGTTTTTCTTATGAGTCTGGCTAATTTTGAAATTCTGAATAACTTTTTATTCATCACACTTATATATTTATTCAAAAAAAGTGATTCAAAAAACATTATGTTATAAGAAAAAAAAACACACCAGTGTCAAGGCTCGGAACAGAGGACCCAGTATTCAAGGCAGACAGATTGTCAAATATCTCAAAAAGCATTTATTTAAAAATGAACTTCAATAAACAGCTATGGTGTCTAACGCAGGAACCTCTGCATGAATGAAACACGGGTTAGTGACCACGTGGAGGAAGATTATGAACAAGTGAGTAACTAACCTGGTACCAAAGTTCAATTTGTGCTCAGAGGACCAGGTAGATCCCAACTGGTCAGCTGCCAACAAGAGGCGGCGAGCGACGCCCAGAGTGTCCCAGACGCTGCAGCAAGAGAGGACAGAAAACAAGCAGGAGATCAGATCCGGACAGAGGAAGGAAGGCAGAATAATCCAGAGGGCGAAGCCAAAGCCGGTGTGGAGGACATGCTCAGGATTCAGAACCAGGAGATCAGAAGTGCAAATAGGTTCCAAATGGAAATCCAGGTCAGTGTCAGAAAGCAGTTCCAACTTCAATTAACCGGCAGAATCCAGCAGGAGTCCATAGACAGGTCAGGTTAACAGATCAGAACAGGAACAAGCAGACTCAGTGGTCGAGAAGCAGAACAGGTCAGGATCAGGCAATCAGAAACACTAAGATAACGCTGAGTCACTTGTACCACTGGTTCAAGAATGATCTGGCACTGATGGCTGGTTAGAGGGCTGGTTAAATAAAAGCAAGAGCAGATGGATAAGATGAACAGTAATGAGAAAACAGGCGGATCTAGGCAGGTGAATGAAATGAATAATCCAGCCAGTTTTCAGCACCAAGATCATAACAACCAGAGTAGAGGTAATACACATCTTGTTTAATATACCCCTTCTCTGAGGCAACTACATTTTGAAAATATCCATTATTAAAACTGTCATGCTGCGATTTTCGCTTTTGTTATAGTTTGGTCTACTCCCACTCTATTCTGCATTATCTCCAAATAATTTCTTGTTTTACTTTGGACTTATTTATGCTCTTATTTTAGACAATTTCCCTTCCCCTTTTAGTACTTGTGCTTTGATTGAATTTTTGATGTATTACCCCAGGACTGTATTAAAGAAACCTTGAACCTAAGCCAACTGTGTCTTCATTTGAGTCCTCGATACGTAAGCCGTAAAACAAAAACACTATCATTAGTACTAACTGTGAATATCTGATTGGAGCATTTAGGGACTTTTAATTGGTCAATCATGTCCTCCTGATTAACTGTAGCATCATTTTACAATAGCAGTAAGCCAGATGATTATTGTGTTGCTATTTGTCCTACTGCCAGAATCATGTTAAAAACAACTGAAATGTGATTATAAAAAAGGCTGGAAAAAGATTGTTTCTTGCCGCCATCAACAATAACAGGAGATGTGAAGGAGATTATAAAAACAATATCCAAAGATAAAAGGATTTTTCTTCAGAGTAAGATTATGCTGCTAGCAAAGTATTAACTTATGTTAAGGATTTTGACCCATCTATACCAGGTGTGCCATAAAAATGTGGAGGTGTTTTAGAGGACAAAATGTAACTCCATTATCTATCAGATTATAGGGCACAAGGGACAAGGAAAACTAATGTAGATGTGTTTCACCTATGAACACCAGTCTGATACAGGCAGCAAATCTAAACAAAAGCAAGATTACACAAAATGTAGAAATTGGTCTTCTTCAGTCACAACATTTTCAGAGTTTGTGAATTCTCTGTGAGAGCTTTGTTGAAAACAAAGTACATTCTGTGCAATAAAAAGAACAAATAAAGAACCAAATTCACCTTCTGAGAAATATGACTGCGGCAAGTAAACCAGCTGTTAGTCATTTGTCTTCGTATGGTCAATGAACCAGTGCTGCATGCAGCTGCTTGGGAGGATTTCACCTATTTACACACATCTGCTTTAGTGATATGAGCCAACATCCTTCAGGTGAAAGCGTTTATGTTATCTTGAAACTTTTAAGAGGAAACCCATCATGCAGAAAGTTTTTTTGCTGGAGGAAATTCGGTTTGTTGAAGGGATGTTGAGAACAAAGAAATTTAGATTCCCATTTTTAACACATACTCATTCTCACACATACTGTAAATATTGACTCTCACTTTCACAATACATTCCATAAGACTGAGCCCTTTTCAACATGTAATTGTGTTGTCGGAAGCTACAGTAACAAATATCAATATTGCCAATGAAAAGGCTGACATTTCAAATGGCTGAAATAATTTTTCAGAAGACAGTTAATGGAGCAATTTACCCAGCCAAGAGGAAAATTTTCTGTTACTGTACATCCAGAATAAGGGTTTATAACGCACTTTGGTTACAGCGTCATGCTACAAAAAGAGATGGGGGACATAAAACAAGACCTACACATTAGAAATTCACTGTTATATCAATGACTAAGGAATTACACAGACAGTTGAGGTGATTAAAAACAAAGAATTAATAATAAGTAATTTATCAAAAGTTTCAGCTACAATGAAAAGGAGCTGTCAAATGTTTATCTATTTACAAGTTAATTAAATTGCATTAAATCTAATGTATGTATTTGGTACTGGACCATTTTAAAGTCACTTTATTACTGTAAGTGACTTTGGGTTATTTTCTTCACCTAAAAATAAAAATAGTTAACAAGAACGTGTAAAATTGATGTGCGATTGGATATTTACAAGACAGAGTTAAAAGGATATCTTTTGCAGTGTTGCTGCAAAGACTGTGTTTGCAGGTAACTTGGGTGCTCTCTGTAGAGGTAAAGATATGGTGAGCAGACCTTTTTGAAACAGTCAAAAACACACAAATGATTTGAGCT
The DNA here is from genome assembly GCF_000732505.1 of Cyprinodon variegatus. NCBI lineage: Eukaryota > Metazoa > Chordata > Actinopteri > Cyprinodontiformes > Cyprinodontidae > Cyprinodon > Cyprinodon variegatus. Next base: position 571,192 of record NW_015150992.1, on the reverse strand, counting down.
TTGCATCTCTAGCGAAATAACCCAAAGTTGACAGAAGAGGAAACAAGACAGTTTATGCCAAAGCTAGGACAGAAGGTTTACAGGGAGTAAACAGTCAGACCATTAAAGTAACTCTAGCAGTTAGGAAAGTTCACCAGAGATTAAATATTTTCTTTTAGCATTAATAAGCAGCTTATTTTATCCGTCATTGAGCCAAATAACAGATAACTTTAGACTAAGTATTTCATCTTTCTTTCCAACAATTATATCTGTAGGATATAGGATGATGCAACTGTTTACGGTAAAACAATTGCACTTAACTAGAAAAAACAACTCTAGAGAGAGACTGGATTTTACTCAAACTTCTTTTCATTTGAGATATGTCCCATTGATGTGAATTTCAGGCTACTGGATCTTTTAAGAATATTTTTGGGTGCTGCTTATTCAGGTCTTCTTAGTATCTTCTTCTGTCAAAGCAGTATTTTTCCACACTGGCTCCTTTTGCTGGAAAAATCACTACACAAAGTACACTTTTCATAGCTACTTTCTTTCCCCTCAAATGAACATTTTAATATGTAATATTCTCCTAGTCTGAGGTAACATCAGTCTTTTTTGGCAACCTTCACTTATCTATAACTGCTTTAAGCTCATTCTCCTTTTTTCTTTCTTTCATCAGTTTTTAACAAAACATAACAGTCAGGTCGACTGGTGCCTCTAAGCTGCTGTTCAGTGTGAGTGGGTGTGTTCTTGTTTGTATTGTATGTCTCTGTCTTACCCTGCAGTGGACTGGTGACCTGTCCAAGGGTCCCCAGCCTGTGTACCTCACTCCTCCCAACGGATGGATGGATGGATGGATGGACGGGCGGACGAACGGACAAACGGATGAGTTTTTAACATATTGCATGTTTTCACAAATGGATTATAGGATATCAATCAAAAGTAGTGAAAAGAAAAGAAAAAAAAAAGGATCATGGCCCATAAAAATTTAATAGGGTTATTTATAAAAAAAAAATCCCTTCTTATTTGGCATGTATTTAGGAACTGCAACATCTGTGGTTTGAGAATTGCTCTGTTCACAATGGCAAATTGTTCTGGGCTTTTAAATTTGTGAGAATATCCCATTTGATCAAGTAAGAAAATAAAATGCCATTATTATTTATAGTTATAGTTGTATGACCAGCCAATGAATCACATTCAAATGTAACTGACTGGTTAATAACTAATGAATGCTTTGTGCATGCAGAGGAAGGCCAAGCAACAAAACCTTTAATGAGACTAAAGCAATGCATTAATTATGGATGTTTTTTACAGACTAAACATATACCTGTGCAGTGCAAGCATTAACCTCACTTGACTTATTTTCCATATTCTACCAGAAATACACTTTATTCCTAGTTAAGTCCCAAGTAATAGTTACAACCCATTGTTTTACTGGGATTTTTATGGACTAAAGGGCCATGAGACAAAAAGGACAAGCTGTTGCCATTGGCAAGTGACAACCTTTCATCCCCAAAGTAAAAGAGGGGAGTCTTCTGCAAAACCTCTATAGATGCTGTGGTTAATCTCTGTGTTGTGTACCGCCATCTATCGGCCAGTGTAACAGTGGGTTACCATGGAGACTGAACAAAGGTCATAAAAGTGACACTGTTGACCAAGGTATTTCTTCTTTCTCAGACAAGTCCTCCTTTCAGACAGAGGATGCATATAACACAGAAACATGAAATGATTACCAATTTGAAACAGTCTGGTCCTTTAAAGGGGGGAATAATCTACCACGTAACTGTACTGTCCTTATATCAATTTATGCAGTTACCTGATTTAGTGAATTTATTCTTACCCTGTAAAATTGCAAAGCAACATATAAAGAGATGACCAATCAGAACCAGCCAGCTCACTTAGGAAACTTCAACATAATTTAAACCATGAGAGTTGATGTCTTCTAAAGTCAGAATCCCATAAATTATTTGAGTTCCTTCCTGCTTTTATCTTTTTATTGCTCTTTTAAAAGTGATCTTCTCAGTTCATATGAGACGAAACAAAGCGTTCGCCCTCACTCCCTGGCACCGTCTCTTCCTGTGTGCAGACATCAAACACTTCCAGCAAACCAGACAGCAGATAAACAGCTCGTTAAAAATGGGGGCGCACCATCATTCACAGAGTGGCATTACTCACCCTGCATCACAATGCAGAACAAACGAAACAAAAAGACAAACAAACCAAGCAGTCAGATCCCAGGATACACCTGGACACAATAATTTATTGGACATTAACCAGATCACCTGAACAGACAGTGGGGTGTTAAAAACAGAAGCATGACAGATCTGAGCTCCTGCAGGGGAAAAAAAATAAATTGATCACATTGGAGGAAACAAAGAGACTGTTAAAGCATGAGAGAACAATGGAATGCTGAAATGGGATTTATGCTTCAGCTTCTTTTTAAATGGATTTGCTTATTTAATACATTGTTCTCTATAGAAAAGAGGGGAAATTATAATGGTAGGCTTTTGATTCTTACTCAATTTTCTAAAATACTTATGTTTAGTCTTCTTTTATCTCTGGAAGTTCCTCTCAGATTGAATTACATTTCTCTAGAGATAGAGAAAAACTCAAGGCTTTGTCAGTGAATAAGAATGGCAAATGTATTTCAGCTGTGTTGGTTTGACTTGGATGTATAAGCTGAGCAAACGGAACTGTGGGAGCAGAACAAACGGCTGTCTGGACCGTGTGATTTTACCTGACAAGAGTTTTTTTCAGGTCAGCTCACAGAGGCCCCACAATTTGTCCCATCTGTGAAGGAAGTGTGACCAAAGGTGATTTTCTTTACCTGTTTAAGCTTGGATAAGCACAGATGTATACTCTATTATATCTTAAATACACATTTGCATTGGCTGCTCTACTGAGAGGTGCCTTATGTGCGGGGGCCTGTGAAAAGAAGGGCCCATTGTGGTTGACATTGCTTCTCCTTTAACAAGATTGTTACCCTCTGTCCTGCTGCTGCACTAAAAAAATAATCTAATCTCAGATAATTCTCCTGTGAAAATGTTCATGTTAGTAAAACTATCATAAATATTACAGATGTTGACCTGCTGCCTACAGATAAAATAACTTATGATACCTTATGTATCACTGTTCTATTTCAAAGTATTGATCTTACAATTTAAGGCATTTCTGTTTTTCATGACTGTGAAACCAAAGATTCAGTGTTCTAAAATATTTTCAGTGAACAGCACTCAATTCTCGCCAACTTGATGTTTATACTCATCTTAAATAAGTAGCATGAACTACTGCACAGAATATCCTAGGTAGGTGATCATATTTAATACAGTCCACTTAAAAAAGTGTAATGCGGAAAAAGAAAAGTATTCAACTATACAGTCCAGTTAAATAAATGGAGATAGATGGATTTATTCAGTTGGCACTTTATTTACTTTGCAAAGTAAATTGAGAACAAGACATCCACAACCCCTACATGTATGATGTTCTTCCCTGTTCTGATCTGGACAGAGTTTGTCTCCCTTATTTACAATAATGGAAATCAGTCAGAGTTAATACAATTTGTAAACACTTTGGTTTAACAGTAACATATTATAAATAAACCTTGAGAAAGAATCAGTCTTGTTATTGGAATGCATATTTCTTGTCCCAAACACTCCTCACCCAGACATTTTGTGGCCTTGCAGGTGAAACAGACTTAGTAAAAACATTTTTCAGTAAGTAAATAGCAGAAATCTAAACATGAAAGAAGAAATTAATAGATTAAATCAAAATTTTCTGACCACAAAAGTTAACTGGGAGTTACATCCATCGGCTGACGATTTGTCAGTCCTGCATAAGTAAGGTTTATCTTACAATCAATGGCCTCTGTTTAATGTTATACTGTAGTTACACCGTAACAAAACTCAGTTAAACATCAGTGTCAGATTTGACAGTGGAATAATACATCCTATTAAAGTTTACTGATGTTTAGCAATAACTCAGTATAATCTGAAATAATGTTTCAGTCATTTAGGAGCTAAATCTTTAGGTCTTTTGAGTAAGCTATGCTAAACAAGCATGTATTGACAAACTCAACAAAACACTTCTTTTATTTGTGTTGAAAGTAACTCAAAAGATTCATAGAAATAATATAAAAGTTATTTAATTCTTTCAAGAATTGTTTAGAGAAACCTGGACATACAGTACAAGGAACATACATTAAACACTTTAAGTGGAAATGCATAATCTTTAAGTAAAGTTGACTTATTCAAAATAAAAATCTGGACTTTCATGTTCACAAAAAAATTCTATCGTTATAGGCCCTCCTTACAAAAAAGTTTTAGCTAATTTCCACAGTGTGGAGGAGACTTATTATAGAGAGATGGTCCATTTTCTTAAGAGTTTGTTTAAATTTTTCTCATTTGTATAACACCAACCTACAACAAAGGATATCTTAAGGCAAACAATAAACATATATCTAATTCATATAAAATTACAAAGCATGCAGTTTGGTCAAGATTCAGTATAAATCATACATTTTAATCCCCGGACCAAGAATCGAACCCAAAACCTTCTTGCTGAAAGGCAGCAGTGCTACTCACTGCTCCACTGAGTAGCCAGAGTTAGAACATTCAGATTCAATTCTAACTATGATGCAATACAGTAAAAGTAAAAATCAGCAGGTATTTTTTTCATCTGACAAAGAACCAATAGATGCATTGCAAAATTACCTTTCCTGCACATATTCTGTGCAGGACTGTGGCAACAGCAGAAAGGAATTATGAACGTTTAGCAGGAGAGACTCCAGCAGAACCAGCTCTGACAAACACAAAAAAAAACAGAAAAGCCTTGAGCAAGAGGTACGATCTATAGAAAAATAAATGGAAGCTAAAAAAAATGTAGCAATACTACTGCAATTTTTCTGTCATTTTTTATTTTTTTTTTTGTATTGCTCTTCAGCAATATTAGTGAACAGGTTTGTTTGACAAATGTAACATTAAAAAAAGATGTTTTCTGTTTTTACAGAAAGCTTAAGCTTTGGGAGAGCAGGCAAAAAATAGATTCCTCCCAGACTTTTCCTGCAGATATCCAGATACCAATGACTCTGGCATCTTTCACCTTATATCCCTCCCAAAGGGAAGACTCCTGCAATTATGGAGGAAAAAAATCTGCCACAGATAATGGGATTTCTTTCCGCTGTGAATGATTCTCATGTTTCACGAATGATAAGCAGGTGGTATAACACGACTTCATCTTCCTAAGATCAATGGCACATAATTTCAGTCCTCAAATCACATCCTGTTCAGAGTCAGAGACAAAGATGGAGAGACATGAAGGCTCACTTTGACACAAACATCTCTAAACATCTCCATGCGACAATAGCCAGGGAAACATTTTCTTCAATCAGGACTCTCAGCAGCTGAAGAATTGTGCCACTGCTTCGTGACATTAAAACTCCATAATTGAGCAGTGTCTGTGGGCCTTGTTGGCAGACAGTTCTGATGATCGTCACAAAGTAGCATCTATTTTGAGGGGAGAAAGCCTGTCTCATTCCCACTTCACATGAAGGCTCTGCAAGAATTTGGAGAATCATGTGTTATTAAGCCTCATATAATGAGAGACAAGGCTGACAATACAGAGACAGGGTTTGCATATCCAGTCTTTTGAAAAGTTATGGGGCAAAAATGATTTAACAGTTGTTTTTATACTCAAATAAAAAACAATTGAACATTTTTTCTTCCTGTTTGTTTTTAATGTTTTTTTTTTTAATGATTCTTCTCTTTGTGCTTAGTTTACACACTTTTCAGAAAAAGGCAGAACAAAATAGGTGCGAATAAGTGGTAGCGTTGATGGTCTTGCTGTTTTCATTGTTTATTTTGCAACCTGGACTGAGCATATACACTACAATCATTGTACTTTCAAATGGACATTTACCATCCAAGATTGTTGTTTGCATTTAAGCGCTATTCCTAAAAACACACAATGCCTGGATGTTTACAGCTGATTAAGATCCCTCTTTTTCTTAAAGCAACACTGTAATTTTAGACAGCTAGACTTGTAATTTCCAGGTTTGGTGCCCCTTCAATAAAACTTTTCACTCGGGAACTAAAACATTCTCCCTCTGTGTTGTGGAATCTGATAGCAGACCGCTGTGGATCAGCAGATTAGGATGTTATTTACCATAGATATTTGTAAAGATTAGGCAACTTCCACCCCTTTAGATTTAATTGTACAGCAGAAAACAAAACAAAAAAATACATCAGTGGCTCAGAGCTGGACATTGCTATGGAGTAATTGCCACAGAGGAGTTCTTGGACAACAGATACTTACATTATCTTGCACTACCAACATGGCTGAAACTTTTATAATCCTTTTAAATAGGACACAACTCAATGTTATACTGCATTTTGCACCATATTCATTTTGCACTGCTCTGAACCTTTCCATATTTATGCCCTTAATCATTTTAAAACTGGTTTTCCTATTCTCCTATACTGTTTATATGATGATAACTGCTGCACTTTATAATGGTAGTGTTTCTTTCACCTTTGTAAGCTGTAGGAAAAGTAATTTAGCTTTGCATACACTCTGTGTGTACAAAACGGCAAAAGTTTTTCTAAGTCTAAGCCTAATTTAGCATTAAAAAGCTTTTTGATTGGTGGCTTAGGAGGCATGGAGTAGATAAAGAGGGTTTTTAGGGAAATGGATGGTGAAAAGCACTGTTTAGATGAATGTGCATTCCAATAAGTCGGAAACTATATATAAAAAAGTCATTTATTATTCTATTTAATTAAAGGTGAAATCCATAGGGGAAGAAAATCTGCTTCTCATAAATATTTTTTCAAAGAACTCTGCCCGCTGAAAAGTATGTTCATGTATTTCACACGACATGTACTCAATGGATGGGCATCTAGTGAATAAATGTATCAGTGCAGTGTTGCATGGATGCATTCAACCTGTGGGTCTGCTGAGGTGCAAAGGTAGCCAGGATTAGATAGATCGAAGCCCTTCACTCCTCCGCACTGCTGGGTCTGGTACTGTATCTCTCATTTCCATCTATACATACTCAATAGATTTGTCAGTTGAATTTGCAGACCAATCAGGCCACTGAACCAGCTTTTGATACCTTTCCCCCCGGTGCCAAGACCAGCTGGAGAATAAACTCGGCATCTCCTTTATGCTTTTTTCCACAGCAGAGAAAAGCATGAACTGTTACTAAATTTTGACAAAATGGAGACACAAACTCCTGCTTCAGAAATCTCTCTAAACGGAGGCTGTTATTATCTTTTTTCTATGTGCAGCTTTTTTAAGCAATTTTATTTTCATCTTATCTTTCGAACATCAGCCTTAGATACAGCACCCTAACAACAGTCAGATTAGTAACAAATGATTATTTGTGTCTTACTGTCCTTACAGAAGGTCCAAATGACTGTATTATTGATATTATGATCTTTAAGCTGTCAGAAAAAAGGACATTTTTTTTTTTTTTTTATCAGCTGAAACTCATTTTCAATTATGTCAATAGAAATACACTTGAAAATCATCAGTAGGAAGTTTCACCTTCAAATTACTGAGGTTAATTCACTTTCTGAGTATATTCTATTCTATGATCATGAAAAAAATACTATTCTACAGCAAAGTCTTCCCATTGCCATTTTTATGGCGGCACTGGTTGCATTTTAACAGCTTGCAGAAGCAGCAAAAGTACCAGCTGAATTTTTTCTTCCAAGTAAGGATCGCCTTTTAATTGGATACTTTTTAAATCAGAATTGCATAACAGAACTGTGTCTATCAATATGGTAATCACAGTCCAGAGATGAACGTTTTAAGGCTGCGCTGTCTGTTAGGGATCCAAGACTTTGTCAGTTGCACAGCTTGTAGCTGTTATCACCTACCCAAATACACACATAGCATGCTCACAACACCCCGAGGAGTAAAAAAAAAAAATCAGTGCTTATTCACTGAATTAAATAACTGCAGACTTAAATGGAAAGTGATGAGACTTTGAAATACAAATGCCGATGTCCTAAGGAGTGAGTACACTCTCAAAGCTTCAATATGAAAACACATATTGTAGAACAGAACAAAAAAAAAAAAGATCAGGCGTCTCTGTGCTTTTTAAACAGGCATCAGAGAGGATCCTACTGATTCTGTCCATTACCATTGGTGGGTAGAAGACATAAAGAATGCCGAATGAGCTCTAGACTTGCATTTCCATCTGGACTGCCTTGTTTACAACCCCTAACAACTTTTGCTGGTGAACACCATGGGAAGGTGGAAGACGACTCAAAACATATTTCATCATGAAATAACATTTCAGAATTGCGTTTCTTTAGATGTGTTTCGTGACGACAAAAGACTTGTTTGAAGAATTTGATCTGCTTTGAAAAGAATGACTGTTGGCCATGAGGCTTTGTTTTCCCAGGTTGAAACAGATATATGTAGGGTTAGGAAGTAGGTAGGTATAGGCAGGTGTGAGACTCTAACAACATCATAACCTTGAGCAAAAAGATAAACGTCAACGATCAATGGGTGTAGAAAAAAATTAAACAGAATGTGCAATATGATGAGAGTTATTGTTTTATAGTATGCAACATGTATGATTACATTATTGTTATGTGATTTTAACATGCAAACTTCAACAAAATGTGTGAAGGTTATAAAGACATTTTATCATGGAAAACCTTTTTTTTTTGTCTTTCATAATCTAGTTAATCAGTCAGGTTGCAAAACAGCTAGCAAACGGCTGTTTTGCAGATGCGCTGCTTTTTGCTTGTTAGCTGCAGCTTTAAAACAGCATAATCTTAAGCAGTGATGGGTGGCATTAGTTCAGTTTCTGAAACCATGGCGGTCCACATTATTCTGGAACAAAAACCTTTTCTAAATAGGTGAAATTTTCACTTTTAAGCATTTGGTTACTTTTCTTTCCAACCACCTGACCAGCAGTGCCCATCAACAGTAGAGTTAAGGGTTGCACGTTGTGATTCTATGTTTCATAGAAAAACTGATCAGTTTGGCTCTGATTCATTTACCTCATATTTCAAACTATATGGATGATATCCCGGAATATATTTGTGCAATCTTTGTAAATTATCAACAGTCCAAGGTTGGACTGTATGTTCTATGGGCAATTAGAATCACAACCCTTTAGAGTTTCCACGCTATGCCTTAAGGCAGAGCAGGATACCAGCAAAGTTTGTGGGTAAAATCAATAAAGACCAGAAAAATGGTACAAGAATGGAGGGGGCTATTACCCATGGTTGGAATGTATAAGAAGGACTGTATAAAAGGAGCAAAGCAAGATCTGTTATTGTATGTTTTTATTCATACACTGAGGAGTTGGTAACATGCAGCTGGAGTAGAGAGAGACAAGAAGAAAGTTCACAAATAAGAAAAAAACATCTGAGATGATAAGTTTGTTTAATATAGAAAAAAATAAAATTTTTGGTTTTCATCTGTTAGGAAAATGTTGCTATAAACAAACTTAACATGCACAAATAAAGAAAACAAACACTTTGACTTTTTCTGAGTCTGAACACTTTGCATTGACAACTGCTAATATCTGTTCATAATCTGATATACACATATTCCTGTCTCCCCAGGATACCAAAGTGTCATAATTCAAATCTACGGTATCTTGATTGCTCCTGTGCATGGGTCTGTGTTGTCTTTTAAAGTCATACATACATTAGTTTATTTCTCGTTTTCTTTATCATGTTCATTATTATATCAAAGCACTACTTATATTTTCTGCCATTGGCAAAAACGTCTGTAATTCGTCAAGTCTTGCACACCCAAAGTTTTGGCTTAAACTGGTCAAAATTTGTGTAAACTACAGAAACCTATTATATAAGCCAAAGTTTTACAGCTTTGCACATAATTCTTGATTCTACATATAATCTACAGTGGTGCTATTTTTTGTTTTAGCTCCATCCAGCATTTGCATCTATGAAAAATATTTTTGCTGTACTGCTTTTTTAAAATGTATTTTGCTTATCATCCTGGTCTTGCTATGCCGATGTGCACAATCTCACATGTTGTTAATCACTTTGACAAACACAGCATCTTGAATGTGTTATACATCAAATCAAAGCAGTATGCTGTTCTTGTGCCATCAGTAGGACCTAATCTGAATGTATTAGCCAGTGTCAACTCAGGGACAGAAAATCCATATGCCTCCTCTGTGTGTACTTCAGCGTACAGCAAAAGGAAATAATGGTCCGTCCCTGTGTGTGACGTATTGTGGTAATGACCAATTTGCTAATCAAGCCAGCTGGCGGCTGGCAAACCACAGGTCTCTCAGAAAATATTGTCTTCAAATGGGAGTATTTGCTCATATTTTCTGCTCACAAGACTGAGCATGTTGACAGTCCTGAGTGTGAATCCTTTTTAAATGGGTGTATTTTAAAGACAATGATTAAATATCTAATTCAACAACTGCTTACTTTTTCTCCAAATCCATTATTATTATGGGAGAAGAGATCTGAAGAGCAATTTAGTTCTTAACATGTAAGACTAAAATAATATGCAAAACACCATACATCATTTATAGCAAAATGGGAGTGGTAGGGAAGTTCTTCCATGAAACATTACTGCCATCTAGTGCAAACAACAAGAAATGGCATGCATCGCTTAATGCATCACAGATTCGGATTAAAATGTGCTACAAATTCACTCAAGGAAAATTAGAGTTATCAACAAGTTGCTATTAAAGCAAACTGGGCTTCTGTATCATCTCAGAGAAGTAACTCCCAGCCATGACATTTTTTCTGTAGGTCATGCAAAAGGAGCTCAGTTTTATGCTGAAAGCATAATACAATACACAATATATTAGTACAGATGTAAGTAAGCTGAGATGTCTGTGTGAAAAAAAAATAATTGTTTTTATTATTTATTTTTGATGTATTTTACTTTCTTAGGGCTTGCAATAGCTGTAAGCCAACATGTTTCCAGGAAAAACAGAAAAAAAGACTTTAACTCTACCCCAAACACTGTCTTTTTTTAATCTACTAAATTATTTTTTTGCCACTCTACCCTATAAATCTTTATACTGTGGGTAATTTAGATTTACAGCCACTAGGGGGAGCCAGAAACGTGTTTTGTAATTATGATTTTATCAGATAACTCAGACTTTTAAACTTAGACAACTTTTATATATACTTTTATTTGCCCAAAAAAACAAACAAAAAAAAAACTCTAAATCATGTCACAGACTCTTTATTACATCAAACCAGAAAAACTGCATATTTGCACAATCTATATTAATGCTCTGAATGCTCCATGTTTTTTCTCCCACAGTGTTTAAATTTGATCACTGCTGTACTTTTTGGAATGGAAATGTTCATTTACTGTACTAAATGAAATTTCATTTTGTATAAACTCTGTGTATACAAAATGACAATAAAAGTTGTCTTAGTCTAAGATAATTAGACCGAAGACCAGATATGCATAGAGAAACAAAAGGTTATTTTATTTGATCTTTTTATAGCGTTTCTTTAGTCTCTTGTTTTTACATGTCAAGTGTTGCATAACATCTCCTCAATAAGCACAGAACAGACAAACCAATAAAGACCAGCTTTATTTTCGTCATATTGCAATAGCTAGATACAAGAAAAGTCTTCCAAAAAGAGGACAAAAAGTGTTCAGTTAACCAGCTGAAAATAGATTCTGAATACATTTCTGAAAGACGAGCACAGAGTTGTCACTATTTTAGCAAGGATTAGTTTTTCCCCCCCCCCATTTTCCGTTGTTACAAACTAATCAAGTTGAAAAAAGTGCATCTGTTGTTTAGTCCAGCTGTTCTGATGTTTTCAACAGGATTAACATCCCAGACTTACAAATCCTTAAAGTCAGAACTCTTCAGGATGTCTTTATAAATTGCCTGAGATGGAACAAAAATGAAGCTTTTGACGTTGTATCAAAGTTTTTACAGAAAAAGCAACATGAGACCTGTTCTCCAGTTGAAATGTTAGAAAAATTAAAGTGTTTTCTACTGTTCCAACTGTCTGCAGTACTTCTTTTTCTTTTCAGTTTCTCATAGACATGGATAGTTTGTTTTGTTATAGCCACCGTTTAAATCATAGGTAACCTGAGGTATGGAGCAGTCTGGGAAGAAGCTTGGAAAGGCCAAGGTACACAGTCCACTGTCATCTATTGGCCCAGAAGGGTCCTCAGCCTGACCATAGCCTGGAAGCTGTGGTGGGCCTGTTCGCAGACCCTCCCCTGGTTTTTTACAGGGTCCGGAGCAATTAGTCCAGGGATCAGGGTAGAGTAGACCACTAACTAAATGGTCATATGAAGCAGGGTCTAGGCCTCCCAGATCTTGTTGCACCCTCAGTGGCATGGCCTGATAAACATCCTGCTCATTCACCATGTTGCTGTAGTCTGGCCCCAGGAGCTCAAAGAACTCTGCAGCCTCTGGGTTCCCCCGTTCCAAGTCCTTCAGCATCATCCCGGATGTGGAGCTAACCCTGGAGCAGTTGGCAGGCTCGGTAAAAAAAGACGGAGGCAGATTACGGTGCCTCAGGGGGGGTTTCTTTGCTTTCTCCCCCCTTATTTCCTTCACAGGGCTGAAGAGAGCAGCCAGGCTCTTACTCTGTAGGTTGGCTTGCCCCCCTTCTCGCTTCTGTAGAGTTTTACTCTGTAAAGGGCCCTGCTGATTTACTGGGGAACTCTGTCTTTTCACCGGCGCTTCTGATGTGTTTCCTGGTGATATGATACCAGTGCAGCGTTTGATCTGCTTTTGCAGATACTTCCGGTGGTTGACTTTCCTTTTGGATTTCACCGGCTTGTCCAGAGCCAGCTTGATGTTGCTGGAGGCCGAGTCTATGAAGCTCAGCAAGTCCCTCGTGGTCTCTTTGAAGTCTTCATCATTCTCCGCCTCACAGAGCAGACTACAATCCAGACTCTTTTCCATGTCGTACTCCATCACAGAATCGGGGAAGCAAAAACTCATGAACTGGGGGTTCATGATTGCAGTTTGAACCGCCATAACTCTCTCGAGCCCGGCGGCTACACCTGTGGCATCCACTGTGATCCCTGAACTGAAAGTTTCTTCAGAGCATGACTTTCTTCCACGGATAAACACCTGCCCCTGGTGCTGTTCATGAAGTTTCCACAAACAATCCAGATTGGAAGTGACGGCCTCTGATGATGAGGATGGGGATCTTTCAGGGGGCAGGACTGATGATGTCAGAACATCAAAGAGGAGGAGCAAATTGAACCAGAGGACTTAACTCTTTGCTTGTGCCTAACCACCTGCATCTAAGAGGGATTTGTCTAAAATTTCCCACTGAGTAGAAGACAATAAGCTCTGTCAGAGTGCTCCTCCTTTGGTTTTACTGTCGGTGTGCGCTCTGAACCATGACAGCTTTTGTGATACCCTAGGATATGACTGAAATAGTGAGAAGAAAAGGCTTTCAAGTCCTAGTTTATGCTGTTTAATATTTCACAACCAATGCTGCAACTAAATTCTATCAATAACTCAGAAATTCAAGCAACCCTAATTAACTCTTAAAATGCCAAACTAGATAAATGGATGTGAAAACAAATGGTTTTTTTTTTTTTCATTTTTGTCACACTTTTGTCACACTTAATTAAAACATGTATTTATTGTCTAACAAAAAGCAGTTTTATTTATTGGTGGGATTAAAGGTTCATCCAAAACCAGGTCTAACTGAGATAATAATTAGCCCCTAACTGGCTAATAATAATAACTGGTTATGACAGCTGCCTTCAACGATTTGCAATAATTGGCAATAAGTCTTTCTATTACTGTGTAAATTTCACTCACTTTTCTGGTTTTGTAGAATTGTTTTAATCCTGCCGCAATGAAAGATTTTCCTCCGTTTTTCTAAGTTTCAAAGTAAAAACTGTAAGCTTGATTCAGGCAGTGCTTTTCATACGCTGTTATGGGATTTTTTTTTTTTTTTCTGGACCCCTGGATGAGTCGTTAATGTGTTTAAAAGAGTTTTTGACTGGAAATGTACCTCACTACATTAATACGTTATATTTATACAGTAGATGATAGCCGTCACCATGGTTACGGGAACCATAAATATGGTAAGTGATGTGTACTTATATAGCGCTGTTTCTAATCAGGAGAATTGACCAAAGCGCTTTACACTACATTCAGTCATTCACCCGTTCACACACACATTCACACCTTGATGATGGCAAACTACATTGTAGGCATAGCTGCCCTGGGACTGACTGACAAAAGCAAGGCACCACCATCAGTAGGCAATACAGGTGAAGTGTCTTGCCCAAGAACACAACAACACTGAAAGTCAGAGCCAGGGCTTCAACCAACAACCTTCTGTTTGCAGGGCAAACGCCTACATCCGACGCCACTGACTTCATAAACTGTAAAAGCTGGTAGATAACATGGTTTTTCTCCTTTTGTATTTAGAGCCAGATACAGTATAATGTTTTTGCTTTCTGAGAACTTTTGGCCAACGTCATGTTCTTGCTAAGAAATGCTGTTCATTAAATTCAATTCACACTTTTAACAAGAAAAAACATTACTTATATATTTGGGAACAAGTTGGCTTGGATACAATTTTTCACATAATTATTAAAGTTTTTAAAACTGCTTTTGAATTGACTGAGGTTATCTTTATCTGATGTTCTCTATCTAAAGGAAACCACTAAGAATGAAAGAGCATAAGCATAACAGCACTGCATAATTTTTAAGGTAGCATCTAGGGGAAATGTTATTTTCACCCAAGGAAACTGTAAAATATTGATTGAATTTGCCATGTACTTTTAAGAAAAACTTTGCCAGGCTTTAAATCTAAAATACAATAACCACAACTTTTTACCCCAAAGTGTAGCTTTAGCTTTATTACCTAAGTAGAAAACTACAGTTTCAAGAAGTTGTTGCTTTTCTGTGAGAAAATCTTTGTCCTCAACCAGATGCCAATATGTTGGAGAATCCTCCCAACTGCTTGCTTGTTGTCTTAATCTGCTCATGGCAAAAGTTGATTTCTAGTGCATTCCCAGGCCAGTGGGAATTTCTGCCCTGGTCTGACAGCTATTATGGGCCGCCTTTGACATAAAGCCCTTGCGGGGTCTAAATAGCCCTCTATTCTTCGGGCAGCACTGAAAGGGAGCTTTGTGCCAGAGATTCATTAAACTGCACCTCACAGCCCCTTCGTAAAACGGGTCTCAATAATGAACAGTCGATTTAACTAGAAAAGCTGCCGGAGCTGTTAAATTAAAGGGGAATAAAGTGCAGTTGGGGCTCAGTGTGCCAGAAGAAATGTTGACCTTAAGAAATCCTGGATATGAAACTGCTGCTGTAAACAGTCATGTGTTTAGAGGAAGTTTCATTGCCAGCAGTATATACAACAGATGATGTGTCCAACAGTCAGTTTTTTTGCCAGCTCTTAAAGTTCTTTAAAGTAGGTTTTGAGCTTAAAAACAAATTAAGGGACACACCCTTTATCTATCTAGGGATTGGCATTTTTTCCTTTGCCCAACCATTTGATAGAAGTTATCCCTTTTTCACTGAGAAGAAAAAAGAACAACAGGCCAGTAAATTTCCAGAAAGACTGAGTTGTTTAAGTGTTTAAAAGATAAAATCAGTGAAGCAGAGCAATTTTCTTTCTCATGTTAATTCCCAGGCAGAAAGGAGATTATGCAACCGTTTGGCCAACACAACTCTCTGGACTGAAAAGAAACCTAAACACCACAAATACTGGTGTAGCAAAAGCAAATGTGAAGATCTGGACCAATGCAACTCTGATGTAAGGCACCTTAACATTAATTTACACGCATTGCATTTTTCCAAACTAACATGATCCAACTGTAATCTGCAGTGCATTATACTGATTTCTTATGAAATACCAATACAGAGTTCCAAATGAGTAAAAACTATGTTTTATTTTCTTTTACAAATAAAAACAAATCTGAAAGGTGTGGCCTGCTAAACAGCTGGTCTGCAAAAATTGAAATCTTTGAAATCTCAGAACACTGATGCATATGTTTGCTACCTTATAAAAGAGTATGCATCCATCTAAACTGATCCAGGAGCATTAATCAGAGAATCCACCTAAAGGACAGTGGTAAGTGAAGAGCTGCAAAGCCGCACCACTTTGTGCTGGGGGAGATCTGTCAATAAAACAAACTATAAAGTTGTGCTGTGCACAAATGTATGCCTTATGTAAAGTGGCAACATTCATGAAAAATTAATAAGAAGTCATATTTGCAGGCTGCTTCAAGGGGACTAGAATGCTCTGCTCAGATGATACCATAAGCAGTATGTGTGGTGAAAAACTAGAACTGTATATCACCCTGAAGACACTCTCCCTCCCTAGCATGAAACATGGCGGTGGCGACGTCATGCTGTGACAATGCTTTTCTTCTGAGACGACAGAAAAGCTTGACGGAGTTGATGAGAAGATGGAGCCAAAAAACTGTCACTGTTTGAGGCTGCAAAAGAACTCGACAATAGCATCAATGGCTTTAAACATACAGTACAGCCAGCGCTACAGTCTTGGATGGTTTCATGTGTAAGAAAAGGCAGATCAGATTCCAGATCAGAATTCTATTGGGAATCCATGGTAAAAGAATTCATGTACGCAAATACAAATTTGGGGAAGCTGTTCCCCTTAAAGACTTGCAGCTTTAAATCCAGCAAAAGGCAATTCTACAAAGAGTTTAGTTAAAGGAAAAGGAGTCAATTTTACTTTAGAAACTTTTCACAAATTTCATGCTTTATCAATTAAAACATGTTAAACCCATTTTCTCTCTGCTTTGCAATGATGTTCTTGAATATTGGGTAAAATCCTAATAAAATACTTCAGAATAAATTAATTATATGACATGTAAAGGTGTTTAAAAGATATATCTTTTTTTTTCTTTACTAGTTGCAGGGTTTTGGCAAAGTGACATAATCACAGTGAAGGAAGCAACCGCAACCCTTTTTTTTTCTTATTAGGGGGTCTTGGCTTTTGTACTGGTAGGTCATTCAGACCATGGAGTCTGACGCAGAGATCCCGGAAACAAGTTCCTATTGTTGCACTAAGGCCGAGGGAAAGGGAGGGGATGGGTAGAGACAGCCATGCTTAGAAAACAGAAACCAAGAGCACAGTTTAGAAGTCTTTACATTTAAACCCTGAAGACATTCTAAATCGTTTTAAAATTTTTATTGCAGTGTTAACTCCCAATAACTAAATGTTGGACGGCTTATTATGGGTAATGTAATTTCGCAAACTTTTCTCTTTTCCTCGTTTTTTTCTGCCCTGCTTATTAGCTTTTACTTATTCAGCAGAACTAAACCCTGAATGAGTGAGAAGGGACAATGTGATGTGACATGCACAAGCTTAATCTTATCCTAATAGTGTGTGGTCTGTCTAAGCAGGGACAAACTCAAGAGCTTGAGCTCGGGCGAATACTAATAACATCTCTGATTGATGACGATTGTCAGGGAGCGAAAAAAAGAGCCACCAAATTAATGACCTCTCAAAGTCCTGAGAAACGTTTTTTCGAAGGGCATTTAGTGCCAGAGACCCCGTCCTCCCCCATGTTTAGAAGTGACTAACTCCACTGAGGAGTCTGAGATTCATTCCAGGCTGTGACAAACTGCTTTAAGTTGGGCTTTGTGACGACTCCTTGTGGAAAATAAACTCACATACCAGCGCAGCACTGGTTTGCCCTCATCTCCTTCACAAGGTCATGTTTGGGTCAGGAACTTTTGCTTCAAGGGGTAACAAGTTTAAAGAGAAATATGAGTAAACTAAAAAAAAATGTCTGTGAAGGTCTGCATCATCTCACTGCATCACTTTTAACCTTCCAACAACCCCTCACAGCCTCTGCAGCACTGCTGGAAATGGATTAATAATATAACTAGCAGGGGGGCTTAAAAAGTCTTCAGAGTCTACAGGCTGTCCTGGTTCCACAATTTAAACTTTTAATAGCAGCCGGGGAATGAATGTGTGCCAAGGGGAATCCCACAGGTTGGGCCACAGGGGTAAGGTCAGCAGCCATAACCGCAATAACCTCCCACTACTTGCTTTATTGGCCTCCTCCGATTGTTTTTTATTAAATCTCGAGGATATTCATTTGCTCTTTCTTGGTGAAAATGAAACTTTATGGCTAAAATCTTTTCATAAACATGACAAACAGTCTCTCCAGCACGGCAATCCCACATCTGTATCAAAAACAAAACAAAAAACAGCACAGTATCTTGCAAACATATTTACATATAAAGATTTCCTCATGTTTTATTTCTTGAAACAATCTGATTCTTTTTTTCTTGTATTTAAATGACTGATTCATCTAAATAAAATCCAATACATCAATCTGCCTTCAGATATTAATCAGTTGATTTTCTTTTTTTTCTTCTTCTTCATGTGTCTGATTTGTAAATACAGCTGTTCTGTGAAAGATTCATGGAGAACATGAGTAAATAAAGATCATAAGAGCAAGGAACACATCCAACAGTCTGGCAACAGAAAAGTTAAAAGCAGGGTTTACCTCATTTGACTCCAGAGGAGCTGCAAGGATTAACAGCTTAAGCAGGACAATCTATTGACATAACAAGTATTAGCCCTGGACTTCAAAAATTGAGGGTTTATGTAAGCTTGGCAAGGAAAATAAAGACAGGAAAATTCTCCAAACAAAAACGAAAAAAAACAACTTTGGGCTGATCCTGAACCTTTTTGCATGATCAAAGCTGCTTGTTATGCAAGGCGCAAATAGATTTGTCTGTTCAAAATCAGCAGCCAGCAAGAACATCCCTATTTTTATTGCTAACTGCAATAAAATATTATTTTATAGATTATGCACAAGGTACAGTTAGGTTTTTATTTAACAATTATAAGCTCACTTTATTCAATGCAATGATGATCTAGAAATAAGTAAGATGTCCTTTAATTAAGTGTATTTACTCTTAGTTTGAGTACCGGTAGGTACATAAGTTGATTTGTTGATGGAATTATTATATTTACTCTTAAATTAGATAATTAGATAATATGCAGTTGTTGTTTTTTTATTTTAAATATAAATTGTCTTGTTCCATTGGCAGTGTCTCACTTACGTCCCTCCTCAATTCAAGAAATGCACTTATTTTAAGAAAAAATTATTTAATTTCAATTATTTTTGGTGCTGAATGATTTGGTAAAGGAAACTTTTGCTGTTTAGAAAGCAATCCTGCTGTAAAACTGACTTCTTCTGACCAGCACCACAGACCAGCTGTCTCACTGTGGAGTGTGGAGGCTGCAGCGCCTTAGACTGGAAAAAGGTGAGGAGAGTGGTGAGAACAGCAGAGAGGACCATCGGGGCTCCTCATCCATTCATTAAAGATATTTCGTTGCAGCACTGCGTGTCCTGAGCCCCTAACATCATAAATGACCCCTCACACCCCCACCATGGACTGTTCTCCCTGCTGCCCTCTGGGAAGAGACTTTGAAGCATTTGATGCAGGACCAGCAGGTTCTGCAACAGCTTCTTCCCCACTGCCATCAGACTGGTGAACTGTTGAAAACTCTAATAGTCACAAATCAAGACTCTGCATCACACTACATGGCACATTTTCAAATCCCTTTAAAAAGAACTCAGCTCAGAGATCTACTGCATTTTGCTCCATATTTTATTATTTAGCATTGCTCTGAACCTTCCATATCAATGCCTTTTGCACCATGTATTTTAACTGGATCTCCTTTTCTCCTAAACAGTTTACATTTTCATCACTGCTGCACTTTATAAATGGAAATGTTCATTTCACTGCTAACCTGCTGATCCACTGCTGAAAAGCTGTACAGTATGCATCAAAATTCTGTTTTGTGTAGACTCTGTGTATAAAAAATGACAATAAACTTTGTCTAAGTCTCTGAGTAAGTCTAAGTTCTCTCTCAGAGAAGACAAAGATAACCAACACTGTTGATTGATGTGAAAAGAATATCCCCATGGTGTAGACAGCTACATGCTGTGGAGACATTCTTCTTAAAAAGGGTCAGGAAAGCTCTACTGCTCTAAGCAATAACACAGTGGTTCATAATACTGGTCCAGTCAAAGTCCAGATCTAAAACAAAGTCATTTTAGTGACCTATGAATGATTTTCAGACACTTTCCATTCAATCACTGATCTTGTGCTGTTTAGCAAACATGAGTGGGAAAACCTTTTTGTTAGATATGCAATGCTTACAGAAACCTATTGTAAAAGACCTGTTAACTAAAAATGCAATGCATTGATTCGAGTGAATACAAATATTTTCTTTTAGCTCCACAGTCGTCCACTTTGGGGTAGTCTATCATCTGAGATAATGTATTAATAAAACACCTACAGAATTTAGTGTGAAACACAATGAAATGCTGAAAAAGTCAAATAGGGTATGAGAAGTTTCAGAAGCCACTGTTTGTTGTTTTGACTAAATGTAATTTATAACATCTACTGTAGAACAATAGAAAAAATGCCCCCCCAAAAAAACATCACTTAAAATGCTTTAACAGAGAATTTTATTTTATTATTAATCTTAATGCAGCAAATACATTCAATTCAAAGAATTTAGTTCATATTTGGTGTCAGAATTTTTTCCTGAAGATCATTTCCAAAGTCCTGATTTGCAAAAAAGAAAAATATCATGTGGGCAGAAAAGCCATAATTGATTTTACTTAAAATTAATTCATACACACAAAAATGTGCCAATATTTGCCAAGTCATTATAATGAGAGTTTGAGTAACTGAATGAGAAGTATATTTATTGTAGCATCTTTGCAAAAATGAAAAGCAAAACATTTTACCCATTTAAAATGGAGTGTTTCTAACTAGATAAAAAATAGCAAACAAAATGACATTTCCAAAAAACAGAAAAAGATTCAGAAAAAGGCAAAACTTTGGCATCATTTTATTAGATAGCACCTTACGAATCTCCATGTCGCCCCGGTTGACGTTAAATATTACAGTTCACACCAGTAAAGATCTTATGTAAACATTTTCCAGTTTTTGGAAATGGACGGTCTAGTTCCAGTTGATTTCTGAGCTTGCCTGATCCACTTCTGAAAGTACTTGAGCTCTAAAGCTCTTGCATCTCGGACCGAAGGTGGATCGAGTTTGTTGCTGTAGCGGAGGTCCAAATGGTGAGCGCCATCAGGAATCAGAATGGAAACCAGAGACTGTGTTATGTTGGATGTCACTCCACCAGCTGACCATGGATCAAGTCCTCCGTTACTAAAACATCAACATGAGAGACAAACACTTAGAAATGTATGCAAATTCCAACCTGTTGCAACATTGATAATTGGGTATATTAACAGAATGTGAAAGACTGCATTCCTGGTTTAGAAGATAAAGCATGCTAAAATTCTGGAATTTGCTCTCAACCAACCCTGAATACAAATAACTGGCTTTTTTTTATAAGACAGGTGTCCTAGGGAAGCAACTAGTTTAAAAAAGATTTACCATATGTGAGAACAAGTCTAATTTCCATTCAGAGGGATAAAGGAAGCCTGTTAATGTTCTCGTTTTGTCTGTTTTTAACCAATTAAGGTAATTTTTAAAACTCATTGACCCTGGATCACTTATTTCTGGAAATAAATAAGATTAATGGTATGGTACTGGCTAACACAGCCAGTCTTCGTGCTCAATCAAGGTTTAAATAGCCTTGATTTTATTATTCATTTATTATTTAGATTGGACTTCTGATTTTCAGTTCCATTTTAGTTTGAAGTATTATCACGTTTATTATGTTTAGTTTTTATTTTTTGAAAATGCCTATAGTTTTAGTCTAGTTTATCTAATACCATTTACATTGTGTGGAAATAAATAAATAAATATAAAATAATAATTAATAATAATAATAATAATAATAGTAGAAAATATCCCAGATAAGGACAGACCAGCAACACAAAAAGGATCTGACATACTTGCCATCTGCTGACGTTATGGGGTATGGAAAAAAATATATATATTTTTAAAGTGAAAACAGCAACTAGAGACTAGTCCTCATATTCACATTGTGATAAAGACACAAACTAAAACTAAGCACATTCTCTCTTATAATTTAGTTTTAATTAATTTTGTATACTTTTGTTTGGTTAGTTCTCTTTGTTCTGTAAGGCCCACTTCTTATTTTTATTTCAGTAAACAAAAGTGTCTTTAAATTCTACTTTTTGTTACTTGGTTAGTTGACAATAATAATGTTGCACTCAATTTCATTTTTATTCTGAAATCCAATATTTTTCGTGATGGTCTTTTATACTAATTAATGCAACCCCCATCAGAGTTCATTCTGAATGATTCGGGGCATTAAAGTGACGCGCTCACACAGAATGAAAATGTAGATGTCACAAAATAGTGTACCCTTTATTAAAGTAATCAAGGATGTGACTGCTACTAAAAGTGTTCAATAAAGCCTTGCTGGAAATAAAATCAAGAAAAAAAAATGCTGATGATTCTGTGTTATTATTAATCTCTTGAGCAGCATGAGCTCACAGTTTAATGGCCCCATCATCATCATCATACAAGAGTGAGAAAAAACAATCCATCTTTCAACAACAGAGTTTAGCATAGCAGTCAAATAAAATGTCATGTATCTATTGTCATGTATTTGCTTCATATAGCTAAAATTTTCATCAATATTTGATATTTTCTATTAGAGTATTAATCTGATGGACTCAGAAACTGCATCTTTGCTTTAGAACTGTGGTAGGATGTCACACATCATCTCTCTCAAAAAAAGCAGAAGGATCTTACCTTCATCCTGTTATAAATAAAATAAAATAAAATAAAAAAACGAACAAATAAAGTCCTGAAATTAAGATTTCACAGAAATAATGTCTAAAGAATAAAGGAAAAAATCAATTCATGATTTGCCTTCAAATTTCCATTTTATAATAGTTTACACCGATTGCTGAGATTTTGCAAACACTGATGAGGGATTAACTGAAACACTAAGAGAATATAAGGAAAAGTGCTGTGACCTACAATGGATATAAAACAGAGGGCCTTCCATGTCTAGACTATTGGTCTTCTATTGTGATGGGAGATCTTCTCAAAGTTTAAGGTTTGTGATATAGGAGCTATTTAAATGATCTACTGGCCTCTACAGGAAAACCTTAAATGGGTATTAATTAGGTCTATTAGCAGGATAATGCTCCTTAAAATATGAAAAAATAACCACAAAAATTATTTTTGTCTAGTATACCCCAGTTGTGAGGTACGTTCCTAGCCTCACCTATGGTCATGAAATCTGGATCATGACCGAAAGAACGAGATCCCGGATACAAGCGGCTGAAATGAGCTTTCTCCGCAGGGTGGCTGGGCTCTCCCTTAGAGATAGGGTGAGGAGCTCAGTCATTCGGGAGAGGCTCAGTGTAGAGCCGGTTTTCCTCCATATCGAGAGGAGTCAGTTGAGGTGGCTCGGACATCTTCTTCGGATGCCCCCTGGATGCCTCCCTCGGGAGGTGTTCCAGGCACGTCCCACCGGCAGGAGGCCCAGGGGACGACCCAGGACACGCTGGAGAGACTATGTGTCTCGGCTGGCCTGGGAGCGCCTAGGGCTTCCCCCAACAGAGCTGGAGGAGGTGTCTGCGGAGAGGGAAGTCTGGGAGTCTCTGCTTAGTCTGCTGCCCCCGCGACCCGGTTCCGGATAAAGCGGGAGACAACGAGTACGAGTACCCCACTTGTTAGTTTTCTCTATTGGATAATCATATTAGTATCTCAATGGCAGTGACCATAGCTGCATTTATTTCAACCTCTAATTTAATTTGCACCCATTACAACCACAAGTGTTAATGAAAAGGAGAATCATTAATCAGGACAGCTCTGACCGATTTCCTGCTGTTTGGTTCTAACATTGATGAAGAGGATGTGTCTACATTTGTTAAAACCTTTGACAATCATTGTAAATCTATTTCAAAAGCGTTGGCGTTTTAGGTAAAACATCATAAAATTTTTTAAACATTTATCTTGGATGATTGAAACTATGAAGAAAAATGGCATCACAAAAAACATAGGAAATATTTTTGCAAAGTTGAACGCCTGGGAAAGGTATAGAAACTTATGGAAAAAAGTTTAATTTTCCCAGATGACATGTTAAAAAAAAGCCACACTGTTTATTTTGCAAACCTCATTGCTTCTAAAGAAAGACACCCTGAAGCCCTGTTTGGTACCGATAAGATGACGGTGGCGCCTGATGTCCCTCAGGTTCGAGTCAATACTAAATCCGACTGCAGTTGTTTCTACATTATTTTTAAAGATGCTCATTTAGGTTTAGCAATTGTCCTTCAACATTTCTTTTACATATAATATAGTACAAAACCTGTCATTTTTAACTTGGTCTGGTTTTAATTCTGTTACTTTCCAGGATATTAGTTGCTTTGTTGTATGAAAACAAAAGCAAGCTCTCTTGATGTCCTCCGATTTATCAATGTGTTTGATTGAAGTGAGCCCTGTTTACGTAAAGATTCTTCATCTTTTGTGTTGAATGTGCATAGTAAATGTATATACTGTAGTAAATGTGTATAGTAAATGTGCATAGCCCTTATTGATTTTTAACAAGCAATTGTTAACATGATTTTAAAGAGATCTCACATTGCTCACTCATTACACAGCAGTTATTACCCAATATCTAATATCAAGCTTTTTTCAAGAGGGTTTAATGCATAAACATACTTATTTTCTAAAGAGCAACAATATATTGGACAACTTACAGTCTGGGTTTCATGACATTAACTCAATGGAAACTGCTTTGCTTAAAATATGTGGGGACTACGCAATTGCAGCTGACTCAAGAGAGTATTCAGTTTTAGGCCTTTTGGACTTGA
Organism: Cyprinodon variegatus; assembly: GCF_000732505.1. NCBI lineage: Eukaryota > Metazoa > Chordata > Actinopteri > Cyprinodontiformes > Cyprinodontidae > Cyprinodon > Cyprinodon variegatus. Next base: position 546,469 of record NW_015150992.1, on the reverse strand, counting down.
GGTAGTTCATCATGTCATCTTGATTAACAGGCTCACATATTTCAGATTGCCTGATATTGTTTAACAGTAGTTTATATTTTACATTTCAAAAGAGATTTTTCAGGGTTTTCATAAAACAAGTGTTCTCAGACTCTTCAGACCCAGATGTACATCCATACCTGTTCTTGTTCCAATCCTATTTTTACTTTACATTGCAACATTAGCAACATAAGGCTGGATCATTCGCTGTTTTAATTATGTTTTGTGTGATTTATATGCCGATGACACAGTTATATCGTTCCTTTGAAACCCTAGATTGTTTGAATACCAACAAAATTAAAGCATCTTAATGATTAAAACTAATAAAGATTCCTGAATTCTAAGTTCAGAAAGCACATCAACTACCTAGGATCTGTTTTTCATTAAAATCTCAGAGATCTTGATGGAAATTTCTTGATTACCGTTCAAATCAATTAGCTCAAAAAATGTTTTATCAATAAATAATTATCGGTATTAGGAAGCTCAAATCTACCGTCTTTTGTTGTGAATCAGAAATGGTTTTTTGCTTTTAGTCTGTCTTTGTTGGATTATTTTAATGGTTCCTTTACCTGTTTTAACAAATTTGCTGTGAATTGCATTTAGATTGTGCAGAATATTATAGCAAGACTTTTCACAGGGATAAGCAGAAGAGCTCACATTCCAGCCTTAGCTTCATTCGACTGGAGTTAATTTGAAGTGTCATAATAAACATTTTGAAACTTTTAGAGCCCTGCATGATTAGACCCCCAATAAATAGGTCTTCAGCCCAAGATTTCTGAGTTCTAAGATTATTTATAACTTATTTCTCATGTGTTCTGTGAAGAACTTGGTACGTTTTTTTCCCCCATAAAACCTAAATGAATAAAATTCTACTTACTTACTTAAAAGTATAAAAAAGAAAAGGAAAGGCAAAAAACAGAGGCTAAGCAAGGAAAAAGTTCTTATTTAAGTCATCAATAACCCCCTAAAAAAAACCACTGGCATTGCCTGTATTTCAGCATGTTTTCATACCTGAAGATAATGTTGCTATGGGAACCAATCTTTTTTCCCCCATACACCGTGCCAGCCCAATCGGCGCGAGGCCTGACACCGAAGACGGAGTTACACTCATCAGAGAAGGCCTGGAAGTTCCACTCCTCTGGTTCAAACATGTCCTGGACTCCATCTGTGCACATTGGCATCACCATCTCTGTGCAAGCCTGAGGTGAAGGGATTAAACACACATTTACTCTGAGAGGTAAACCTGCAGACTAATATCTCTGTAAATCCCTAAGCTGTGTACCTGGAAGAACCAGCCGAGGGCACCGAGGCTGCCGGTTGCCGTCTGAGATGTATTCAGGCAAGGAGAGTTTCCAGTGTAGTTGTAGTAGACCTTTGCTGCTTGGGCAACACCTTGTAACAGCTGGTAGTCTGATACGGTGGAATTGAAATTGAGATACTTGCACACCACCTTCAAAAAACAGCAGATTTCAAAAGTCAATTTGCTCCCCTCACAAATCTGTATCTATATTATGTGTGTTTATATTTTAAATTAGTTAAATGTATATTATTTAATTATTTTATTGACAAAAATCCCGTTTTCAAGCAAAACAAAAACAACTTTTTCTCCTAAGAACTCAAAAGATGGAGGAGCTACTATTATATAGTTTCTAAGGAGCAGCGATACCAATGTGGTATGTGTGCAAATATCTTTAAAGTGTCAGGTATGAAACCGCCCAGACTCCAAAGGTAGAAAAGGCAAAGGGGTGAAATGGCCCCCGCTGTTTAAAAGCAGAAGAAAAACAACTGAGATTGGTCCAAAACAAAGTTAGGTCATCTTTTAGAAGCTCTGTGTGAGTAAAAAAAAGATTCAGGCATCCGACTGTTAGATTTAAGTTCTTTACGAGTCTAAAGAATGCTTTTCTTGAGGGCCATAAATTGTTTTTCTATGCATAAAGGTGGCGCCTGATTTGCATATGAAACTGCCTGGAATGAACTTGAATTTATTACTTAGGGAAAAAAAAGACAAGTTAAATAACTCAAAAATGTCACAGGGTTTAGGTCTCATTCCTGTTTTCTTTGACTAGCTGATTTCTCTGCGTTATTAACATGAGTGATAAATATTTGCGTTTCGGCTCCTGTTTGATTTCGCTGCGTGTTGTTATGGTTGCAGCGGCAGAATTGGCCAGCGCTGTTGTTCTGCACCTTTTGTGAGGCAGAAAAACTGGGCTCTCTTTATTTTTAGAGGTTGGAGGGGATCGGCATCAGAGTGGAGTTTGTTACTAAGGCTTTTGTTTTGGGCAGGGGAGGAGTTGGTGGTCGATGGCTGAGGAGGGCCACAGACATGTCCAACTAAAGATTTATACTGTGGAGAGAAAAAAAACCCACAGCTCCAAAGCACCTTCTCCGTACTTTTCAGATAGGATTAGTTTTATACATTCATCTCTGCCAACAGATTTCCCTCCTCTAAGCCTTCAATACCCCGTTCTCACACACACTCAGATAATCACATTAGCTTTGTCATTAAAAAAGCTCCTCTTTGCACCCACTGCCTAAACCGCTTAAACCACCCATAGGGGTTGCATACATTAAGATAAAGAAGCCAAAAAAATAAAAGTGACCATTTAGTGCTCATTTCACATGATGTAACATGATGCTCATGGTTCTTTTCAATGGCTCAAAAATAAATAACAGAAATGTATCAGAGTAGAGGAAGACAGATTCCGGTGGGGAACCCTGGGATGCAAACTAAAGGACTATAAAGACAGACAGCATTTACTATACACCTATGAAAGTGCACTGCCCCCAAATAAAGTTGCAAAAACATTCATTGCCTTTTTTTTCTATTTATCCCATTACCTCCATGCATTCATTTTGATTATATGTGATAGAACTAGGGCTGAAACAATTATTCGGATTAATTGTGATTGATCACTTATTGTAATAATCCATCAACTAATTTAGTAAACGCCTAAACTAAAATAGACTAAAATAGACGGACTAAAATATGCCTTTAGGTCACTGATCAACCAACCCTTGAGCAGCAATAATACAAAAATTTAAAAGAAAAAAAAAAACAAATATAAAACTTTAGCATTTAAGATAAAATAGCTTTTTCGTCTGTCAATATGCTCTATTCAGAAGTCCTCAAGCTGAAATATTTTAGTTACACCTGGTTTAATTTAGTAAAAAGTCTTTGAAAAAACCGTTTGCTATTTGATTATTAACAACCGACAGATTAATCGATTTGCAAAATAATTAGTTAGTTGCAGCCCTAGATAGAACCACACAAAGAAAAGCATGAATACAAATTTGAGAAGTACTGTATAGCAGGCCCCTTTACATTCAATTTCCTCAATAAAAAACCCTATTAGTAAGTCATTAGTAAGACACATATGAGACCAAAATCAACTTTTTGGCCTACAGGAAAAATGCTTTGAGAGAAAGGGGACTTAAACTGCACCGTAAAGACACCATTCCACCATGGCAGTGGTCATACTTCAGGAAGGACAGGGGAGGTTCTCAGGGTTATGAAAAGATAGATGGCGCCAAATACTGGGCAATCATTTAGTAAAAACCTGGTGACCCCAAAAGGCTTGAAACTGGGGTAGAGATTTGTCTTTAAGGGGAATGACTTGGAATATACACCTCGATCTACAGGAGAAGGGCTCCGGTCAGAGTAGAATTATGAGTTAGAATTTCAGTGTGAAGGTTTACACATCAATTTAATTATGAATTTTTAAAAAAAGTGATGTCCAACGATGCCATTTGCCCAATCTGACTTACCTTGTTCAAAAACAAATTAGCGAAAACTTTGATCAATCTACAAAAGCTCAAAGCTGAAAGAGAAGCATCCCAAATACTCAAAGCTGTAATTGCATTAAAGAAGCATAACGACTTTCTATTTAAAGTTTGATTGTGACTTGACTTTTCTAATAGATCTTAACAGGCTCTATTTCTCTTTCACATGAAGCACATCTAGGAAAAAGATATAAGAAAGAAATTTAAAAAGAAATAAATTACACAACTAAACCCGAGCTAGGCTATAAAACAACGTATTTCCCAGTAAATGGATCCAAAAGTCTTTACCTGGATTGGCCAGGCAGGCAGGGGCTGAAGGAAATTGGCTTCGTACGGATAGTCCACCATGGCCAGATTCACCCAGGTCTCTTGAAGCCAGCTTTTAAAGCTAACAGCATCGTTGTTGTTTTTTAGAGGAGTGCATAAACTGAACTCTTCTGACAGCCATTGAAGACCAGATGCTTGATGGTAGGTGGAAAAAAATAAAAAGTAATTTAGTCAAAATTTAACAAAAACATTATGAAGCAGAATGCCTGAAATGCTTTTCACTATGATTTTTTTGTATAATAAAAACAGGAGAAGTGAGCATAATATAAAAACCACATCTTTCCTTAGCTATCAGAGCTTAGATGTTTGAGCTTCTTGTCAAATTAGGCTGTTCAGGAGAAAGCAAACACTCATTTACTTCAACGTATTTACAAAGGAGCTGAGTCTCATATTTGTGTGCATGGTGCGTTTTTGGAAATACATAAGCTACCTTGAGCAAGGACTTCCGTTTTTTTTTTTTTTTGTGCTTTTTTTTTTTTTTTTTTTGTGCAACAAGGCTCATTTTAAATCTAATACCTTTTCATTATTTTTCTAATTCTTTCTAAGATTTTCCTTTTTGTTCCTATTAATTCAAATGGATCTCATAAAATAACTGGAATGAAATTACATAAACTACCTTTCTATGCAGTACATAATCCATTCTCAAAGCAGCTAGCATATAACCTGAATAATTTCTATTTAATCTTTATACTTCCTTTAGAAATTACATGCTCTTCTAAATAGGTAACATGAAGGTTCACATCATTAAAAGTGCAAATAATTATTGGAGCTTTAAAACATTCAAAATGATTAGCTACACCTTATAATATTCTTCCCTAAGAAAGGTCTCGTCTTAAAAAAGTACCACTTTTTATTGATAAACAATCCAAGTTATGTTATGTGAGATAAGACCAAATGTTTTTTTCTAATCTAAAGCAGTTGCAAATGATTTACCTGCAGACAGACAAGCACTTCATTACAGTGCAACTCACCTGAAGAGGAGAGATTATTTATAGCCTTCCATGATCTTCTGATGTTTGCATCACAGTTATCGCCACTTTTGGCAAAGTCCTGCGTTACTACTTTATAGAAATCTCCACATGGCACCATGTCAGGAAACTGCCATATTGGTGCAGACGCTGCCAAAGCCCTGAAAGCCAAGAACAAAAAGAACCAATTCTATTTTTTCTCTGGAAAACCTCTAATCCATTACCATCAGTACTATACAGAGAAGATTTCTGAACTACTGTCCAGACAAGTCAACTAGTTTCAAGTGTCTGTCTTCACTCCATCAAATAAAAAAAATACAGAAACCATGCAATGTGTGCATGAAAAGCTTACCCAATAACAACATTAGGATATTTCATCCTGAACCAGGCGGAGAGCATCCCTCCATAGGAACCTCCGATGGCGATGACAGGGCTGTTTCGTGCACCGGGTATAGTACTTTTTAGGTTCTCAATCAGCACAGCAAAATCTGCAAGGGCCTGCTCTGATGTCAGGTAATTCAGGTGTTTGCTGTCCTGCAGGTTTTCAATTTAAAAATGGATATGTTATTAACATGCATAATCTTTAATATAATTAAATTGATAATGTAGTTTATTGCGTGTAGACTAGCCTGTTTGTATCTTAACTCACACTATAAGAAGCTTGTCCAAATGGCAAGGACTCTCCATAGTAGCGATGTTCAGCAAAAACAAGCATGGCGCCCAACTGTTCAGCAACTTCCCACATAAAGCCCTGAAAAAAAAATATATATATATATTTTTACAACAACAACAAGAAAACAGGTAAATGTTTTATATAAAACTAGATCATATGGGTGGACACGTGGATACTTACAGTGTTGTTGCAGAACCAGGTGATATCGCCTTCATTTCCGGTGTAAAATAAGATAGGTCCATCTGGCTGGTGCCAGTGTTTGTCAGCCACAAGGTATCTCTGCTTAAAGGTGCCATCTTGGAGGAATCCAAAGTGATCAATCTGTGAGCAGAAAAAAAAAAAAAAGTTCAGCAACAAATAATGCATATAGATTGATGTACATCAATAGTTATGGTTATTTCTGACAGATAATTGTGCAATGCATTCATTAGTTTGGGATTTAAAATTTACCTGTACACTAAAGATTACAGCCCTAGACTTTAAACTTTTCACTAGGAGGAAAAAAATAAAAAAAGTGAAAGTAATTTTGAAGAAACACCATCAAAGTCTGTATTTTTTCTGAGATATTTTAAAGGATTTTAGCATAAATTTTAAGAAATCTATAAAAACAAGGATTACATGTTAAAATATGTTTTAAAGACTTTTTAAAAAGCACTTTTAACGTAAAAATTGAAGATTTTTCTTGACTGTAAAAACACTTAACGAGCAGCTTAATATAAATCAGAATGCCACAATCTTTACAGGCTTATTTTTCTGCCTAAAAAAGTTTTAATGACATATGCCAATATTAAGATTGAATTTATTGATACTAAGACTTTTCAACTTGTAAAAAGTTCTTAATCCGTTTGCCCTCTTAGGGTCTTATTTCTGCCTTTTTGTCTCAGCCACTCTGCATTCACACCATATCATGGTACACTAATAATGTTAAAGTATCCTGCGCTACATCAGTGATTTAGCTACTAAATTCTTCAGCTTTCTGGTTCTAGGCCAAATCAATTTTCATTAGTAGTTAGATATGGCTCCATCATTTCTCATTTTCATTGATTTTCTTTCCCCCACTTTATATTGCAGACTTGGGGGGGCATCATTACCTTTCCAAATACATATTATATTTGCAATAAACAAGGTAGTTCTGTGTCTTTAAACCTGTTACACATGTTTCACAATGTTGGTAAACATTTACCGTATCCTTCCAAGAATTATGGAAAGGAATTTACCTAAAAAAAATATGTTGAAAAAAATAATCAGGTAAAATCAAACATGAAAAATGATAAAAAAGTGAGCAAAAGAGACTCAATGAGTCAAATCATGATTAGAAACTTTCTTCTTTTTCTGGTATAAAAATGGTTTCTGTATTTAAAAGCATGAACTGATCATGATTTTTTATTTCTCTGCAACAGTGCTGGGAATTAAGATGGGATCATGAGGGGCAGCTTAATAGTCAATTTAAATGCAACTACAGAAACAGGCTCTATGTTCAGTACTAGCCTCTTTCTTATTCTGATCATTGGTACACTGTTCATTGCCCTGATCATTGATACCATAATAACCTGCACAGTTCCACTCATTATTACCATGGCAGACACACAAACTATTAAAAAAAGATATTGAGAAAAGCTATTTAATAATATATCTTGATAAAGAACAGCTGTACAGGGTGTCATTTATTAACATTTGTGCAATTGAAGCAAACCTCTAGGAGCCTATTTAGAATAAGTTAATGATGCCTTGCTAAAGTACTAATATCTCTTGAACTTTTTAACATTCATTCACATCACTGACATAAGTAAATATGTGCGATGAACAACAGAAAGTAGTCTATGTATCTGAGGTGGGAGGAAAACATTACATTTTTTTTACAAATAAAAATGTGAAAGACTAAGCAGTGCTTTGTAGAACAGGCATGTCTCTGCAATTAAAGCTGTAGATTAAGGCAGGTTGGGTCTAAACCAGCATATATAACTGACGGCCAGTACTGTTTAGTAAACTAGGGTGAGGTATGCTACAATGCTGCATCTTCTCAGTCAGATTTCATCCTGGACTCTGGCTGTATCATGCCAATACATGATTCTGCTTTGATTTGTGCATATCAAAATTGTGAAAAAACATAAATATTTTGCATATAAGTTAAGAAAACATAAAAAGTCTAACCTTTGGCTATCTGATTATTAATTGATTAATTGATAAAATGATCGACAGGTTAGTTGATTATGAAAATAATTTAGTTAGTTGCAGCCCTACCTCAATCTGATAAATGCCCCTCCTCTCCCCACCAAAAACAAAAAATGTCAAATTTAAACTAAGGATGAAATAAAAAGAACATAGTATGAATTGGCCACACTTCTAAAATGTAAGCTGCTCTTAGGTCACACCCTGACTTTGGACTTTAGGGTAATTAGCACCAATTTGTATAGAGAAATTCTGGAACCATTTAAAGAAGATGCCACATTAGTTCCAGCTTCGTCGAGCTCTGAAATATCCTTTTTCACAAACCCTCAGGGATTCCTGGACATTTTCTTTCCCTTTCAACCATATTTCCCCGTGTTCTTTCCTTAACAAAGGCAGCTTCGGGGAGAAAACGACCCCATGAGGTTTCTCTAAGGTCCAGCCTCTGAAACAGCTCTCAGCACTAAATACAAAATGTTTCTGTTTTGTTTTTTTCCCCCCCCTATCGTCGCTCTGTCCCCTCCTTGGAAGAAACAAAGGAGGCAGGGTTTTTATGAGCCAGTGACAGCAAAAAGATTCTGTGGGCCTCAGTGGGTTCATTCAAGCCTCAATTCCTGCACTTGGCAGTGTTTTTTAAGGGTGAGCGGACAATGAGACAGTTTAAAGGAAATGTTCTGCAGTTTGGCAGCAGAGATAACTGGTACGGGCCAAACATGCTGTAACGTGTGTGAACAAAGAACTTCAGCTACTTTATCATGAATGTCTTCCATTGTATATCCTTGGTTATTCCAATGTTTTAAAGGGTAGCTATCCAGCTTAGGTGGAATTTAACCATAAAATTACTCTGAAGCAAAATCTTCATCTTTTTTATTGCACGGAGAAAAATATTCTAATAAAATGTGGATTTTAAAAAGATGGGAGAGAACCCTTTCTTTATGGGGTTTAGTGCTTCAGCAAAACCAGGCTAACTCATCCACTCAGTATGCATGACACACTGCCTGTAAATCTGCTTTCATAACACATAAAGAACTGAAGCTCTACTGCCACCATGTGGCCAAAGCTTCTATTTCATTTGCA